>NC_089782.1:58366897-58424397 GCF_040412425.1 Macrobrachium rosenbergii | reverse complement strand
TGCTACACACTCGACATCCACTATAAGAATAAAAGTACGAGATGACGAAAATAAGCAAGAGCAAAAACCACAACAAGCTGCGGACACCGTTTGCAGGTTACGTGAACCTCTATCTCTATCCTCTTCCAGTTTTCACTCACTCAACCAATTTAATCACTGAATCTTACAGCAAATATTTCGTGATTTTCATTTTATTATTATCAACATTGCTTTCTTAATCTTAATTCTGATGTAGTTTAATGATCCTGAGCGAGCATCCATCGATATTATTGCTATTCAAACAAAGTATAGCTGGCAACTGCAACATGAACTCCCATTTTCCTTATATATTGTTGGAAGTGTATTCTTTGACAAAAGATTTTTGGGGCGTACCGTCAATTCACACATTTCTCTGCTGACCCAAGGAATGATATAGGTACCTAAGAAATCTTTAAAGCCCTGAAAATACCAGTGAAAAGCACCAATCTACTTTAGCAGCAGTAAAGTTACGCAGTGCTGAGATGCGCTTTCCTGTTTCCCTTCAAAAGTTACCCAGAGGACACCCAAACAATTTGGTGGACATGCGCTCACGCTATCTGCAGTAGATGTAAACTTTGTTAAGCTGTTTCCAGTTGACTTTATACCCTACAACAAGAATCTAACCTTCACCCACTGCGGTTTAAGATGCAGAGTTTTACTCTGCCAGTCTAAAATTCAGCACACTGGAATATATTTTGATATCTTGCATTGAGGACATGCACCACACTTGTTTCTCCACAGTTCAATGAAAAAAGGTGACAGAAGAAAGCGTATATGTTCAAACTTGTACTCTGCAATTCAGAATTAATTAAGTAATATGAACTTCTGGAAACAGCAGCAGGAAGCCCTGATTAATAATCTAAATAAGATAAAAAAAAAAAATAATGACTTTAATTATGACTCAACACAATTTGCCATATGAATTGCGGTGAAGTTCTCGCTTCACCTCTACACCCACCTGTAAATGGGCACTGTTTTAAATGCATCACACATGATAACATACCCACTAAACATTTTAATTTTCAATGACGAATATCAATTGACTTTATTATTATTAAAACTGGGGAAAAAAAATCTTAGTCGTTGCTGCATTTCCCATCAAATATTATGTGGGCAGAGGGCAAAATATTGCACCATGTATTTAGAAATAACCATCTACTTACTCTAATTTGATTTCAAACAAATATGATTTAGTCTTACATTATCATTTAGTCTACAGAAGGTAAAGCAACACGTGAGAGGGAGCAGTAGCCATTGTACAGCTTATGGAGCCCATGAAATCTTTGCTTGCAAAATCAAATGAAAGGAAGAACATGGAACTAATGTAGGGGTTACGGCAAACTGACTAATCATTTGTAGTGTAATTGTACACTTCTCTTTACATTTTACCTAGTGAGAATGAATATATATATATATATATATATATATATATATATATATATATATATATATATATATATATATATATATATATATATATATATATATATATATATATATATATATATATATATGTGTGTATATATATATATATATATATATATATATATATATGTAATAGGCCGATCCTGAGGCCTATAATTTATTTAAGTCTCCGTTTTAAGAACAGAGGTTGGTATCTCGCTTTTCCCGAGAATGAGATACTAGGTACAAAACTAAACCTTTATTGACAAAGAATAACGAAAAATAACTTCAAAAAAATTACGAAGAATGAAATCGAATGATTTAACATAACTATGAAAATCTTCTAAAGAAATAAGGTCAAAATCATAGTCACCCAATAATTTACGGAAATACAGAAATAATTCATCTGTCTTTCAAATCATAAAAAGGTCAATTAATACAATCAGGTAATTTCAAAAATGTCACACCACTCCCTTCCTTGAAGAGGAACGTGAAGGAGGGAGGAGGGAATACCTGTAAAAGAACAGCGTTATATTAAAAACCAGAAAATGCAAAAAATGCAGAAACATAAGATTTCACTGCCACAGGGGTAATGTCTATGCCCACAGTTCTGAAAGAAAAGTTTAAAACGTTTATGAGCAGTACTCTCTTCACCATTGTCCTCTGGAGACAGTTCCAGTCCGGGTGTTTTTCTCTGTCACCCGAGCACACACTCAAAACACGGTTCTGATTGTCCCACTCATTCTATGAAGAGCACGCATTATATGGGATTTGTCAACGCATATATGAACATACTCTCGTGACATCATTCGAGGTCAAAGTACGATAAGACACGCCTCTTGCAATAAGGGCGTCACGAGGTACCTGGTCACACGCACTCCATTTGAATGCTCTCTTCAAATCTGGTTTTATAACCGGGCACCTTCTAGAATGTTCTAAGCTGAAACCGCATTTTCGCTCCTAGTGTCTTGTCACCAAGGAGCTTCTGCGACTTCTTGAAATAACCATAATGAAAAAAAAAAGATTACAAGAAAATATAAAATCAATATCGTTCTCTATATGAAGATTAAGCGGAGCGAACAGGTTAGTTGTTATTGTTAAGCTCATATGTGATTTGTGATATGATGATATTTCAACTCCAACAACAAATCTCTTTGTAGAACCAGATGTACTACAGCTTCTAGGCCTCAGTATTTAGCATGGGGCATCAAACAAGGTGCACTGCTTACCATTAGCAAATTTTTCCCTGGCAATAATTATGTCGCCGTAGACAAAAAATAAAGTTATGTGTATGACTTCCTTTCTTCCGGTCACCATTCAGTAGTTAAGCTTATCGTTAGGCCTGTTTCTCGAAATGATCATAGCAACCCCGCCCCCCAAAAAAATTAATAAAAAACAAAAACTTCTCTTCTCTTAGTTTTTTACACGTTCCTATTCCAAGAGACCAGACAGTCCTCTCATACCATAATTCATATCTAGACTTCATCCCTTGTAAGCCAACGTGTACTCAATGCCCATTCGACCAATTTTCCATATTATTTATGCTGCTGCAGAAAGGAGACGAAAACCAATTTAATTCTGGCATACACACAGCTATACATATATTTGTGTGTGTGTTTGACTGTGGCAATATATGTATGTATACATATATATATATATATATATATATATATATATATATATATATATATATATATATATATATATATATATATATATATATATATATATATATATATATGTGTGTGTGTGTGTGTGTGTGTGTGTGTGTGTGTAAAAATATGTGCATGTATGTATGTACAGTATAATGCATTTGTCTTTCTGTCTGTCTGATTGCGTGAGCTTCCTTGGATACATAGACAGAAAAACTAGTCTTACGGCAATGAAGAATACGTTATGCAATAAATTTTGCAGACATTTTTAACTTTTCTCATGAACAAAAAAAAAAAAAAGCCCACTGTCAAGAAAGCGCAAACAAGCACAGGAATAAATATATTTACAATACGCCAAATGCAACCCCTCAAGTCAAGTAACGAGGAGAAAAACACAGGCATAACAAAGTCCTTCTTTACAATCTATAAATCCTGCCTCTCGCAACTGTCTCCCTGGACCAAAAGCAAAAGAAAAACCTTCAGCTGCTTCCTTCCCAAGTTGCTCTAACTCGAGGAATATTAACCACTAAAAATATGAAAGTAAAATAGACGACAGATTGAGCAAAGAAAAAAAATAGCATTATGATGAGTACCGCGTCTGAAATTTAACAGCCTTTGCCAGCTGCCTGACACTAAGGCACTCCTGGTATGGCTCGGTGGGGAAAAATGATTTGTGGAGCTGGGAAGAGAGAGAGAGAGAGAGAGAGAGAGAGAGAGAGAGAGAGAGAGAGAAAGAGAGAGAGAGAGAGAGAGAGAGAGAGCGAGAGAGAGTGGGGGGTAAGGGGGTAAGAAAGGGGCAAGCTTTGAAGACGCAAAGTCTAGAACGTGATTTGTTATGTTTACAATACCCATATGTTCAAATCCAATAAAAAGTAAAAATAAAAAGAAAACTAGAAACATGAATAACATACTAATATTTTCTATTTTCTGTGTCACAAGAGAGAAGCGTCTGAAGACAGCCAAACTAACAGTAGAAATTAAATGAATAACGACAAAAATTTAGAGGCAGACAGCAGCGTCAAGGGACAAGCGTCGTAAAGTTCAGAATTCACAAGGATCATTCTGCGGACTTCCTTTCACCAGATACTTGACAACACGAAAAAAATTTAGGGAAATTGTACTGGGTGAAACAGACTGATTTTATCAGTAAAGCACACAAGGTTAAATAAAACGTAATTCGCCTATAGACTAAAGGACAAGAATTAAATCACAGCAAAATGACAGAAAATTGACTATAACTGTACTCAAGGATGACTGAGTGAACCTTAAAAAACAATGATAACGGGATTCCCAGTGTGTATGAATTCAAAGCTATAACCTGGACATCAGGTCCGTGTATTTGTAGCAGAATCACTTCGTCCAACATTGTACACTGAGTATATATGTGTATTGTAACGACCTGAGTGGGTCGTTATGCAGGTTCTTTAATATACTCAGGATTTGGGGCTGTCATGACTGACGGCAGATGCAACAAACAAAGGAGGGAAAACAACAAAAACAATAAAATGAGCTTAATATTAATTTATTTATAATATTTACAAGTGAGTCAGGTCTGGCAAAAAGATAAAACCATAAATACAAAAAAGCCAAAAGGCAGCACTAAACAAAATCCAGTTAAAATAAACAAAAAAAGTAGCTTTAAAAAAAAAGGCAAAAATAAACAACAGCAGGCAGAAAAAAAACAAACATACGTCCTCCATCGGGGCACCAAGACAGCCCTCAGCTGTGCAACAGGGACAAAAACCCATCAACCAGAAAACCCCGATGGAGACGTCAGGACAGCCTCACGCTGTCATCAAAGATGAGCAGCTCGTGGTCACACGACTACTCATGGTCACACTCCACCTCTACGACGTGCTCCACTTCGTAGGCGTGCTCCAATTTGTTGCTCAAAAACTCGACCAACGTCGACTCCAAAACTGCCTGCTGCTGCTGCCACTGCCGCTACTTTTGCTGCCCTACCAGACCCGACTGAAGACAGAAAACGGCAGCTCACCACGAAAACATCAAAACAAAAAAACTTGAAGGTAAGGAGGCAGCAATCCATAAAGGGAACGAGCGGGGAACCAGCAGTTCCTGCAAAACCATCACTTAACGTGACACCTCCCCACCTAAAAGAAAAAAAAAAGATTATTTTTTTTACACTCAAGCTCCTCCAATGCCGTAACAACCCGCCAGCCAAAAACAGAGCCGCCCTGTCACGGTCAAGCCATTGTAACGACCCGAGTGGGTCGTTATGCAGGTTCTTAATATACTCAGGACGGGGCTGTCATGACTGACGGCAGATGCAACAAACAAAGGAGGGGAAAACAACAAAACAATAAAATGAGCTTAATATTAATTTATTTATAATATTTACAAGTGAGTCAGGTCTGGCAAAAGATAAAACCATAAATACAAAAAAGCCAAAAGGCAGCACTAAACAAAATCCAGTTAAAATAAACAAAAAAAGTAGCTTTAAAAAAAAAAAAGGCAAAAAAAAACAACAGCAGGCAGAAAAAACAAACATACGTCCTCCATCGGGGCACCAAGACAGCCTCAGCTGTGCAACAGGGACAAAAACCCATCAACCAGAAAACCCCGATGGAGACGTCAGGACAGCCTCACGCTGTCAAAGATGAGCAGCTCGTGGTCACACGACTACCATGGTCACACTCCACCTCTACGACGTGCTCCACTTTCGTAGGCGTGCTCCAATTTGCTGCTCAAAACTCGACCAACGTCGACTCCAAAAACTGCCTGCTGCTGCTGCCACTGCTGCCACTTTGCTGCCCTACCAGACCCGACTGAAGACAGAAAAACGGCAGCTCACCACGAAAAACATCAAAACAAAAAAACTTGAAGGTAAGGAGGCAGCAATCCATAAAGGGAACGAGCGGGAACCAGCAGTTCCCTGCAAAACCATCACTTAACGTGACACCTCCCACCTAAAAGAAAAAAGATTATTTTTTTTACATTGCCTCCTCCACGCCGTAACAACCCCGCCAGCCAAAAAAAACAGAGCCGCCCTGTCACGGTCAAACCATTGTAACGACCCGAGTGGGTCGTTATGCAGGTTCTAAATATACTCAGGACGGGGCTGTCATGACTGACGCAGATGCAACAAAACAAAGGAGGGGAAAACAACAAAACAATAAAATGAGCTTAATATTAATTTATTTATAATATTTACAAGTGAGTCAGGTCTGGCAAAAGATAAAACCATAAATACAAAAAAAAAGCCAAAAGGCAGCACTAAACAAAATCCAGTTAAAATAAACAAAAAAGTAGCTTTAAAAAAAAAAGGCAAAAATAAACAACAGCAGGCAGAAAAAAAAAACATACGTCCTCCATCGGGGGCACCAAGACAGCCCTCAGCTGTGCAACAGGGACAAAACCCATCAACCAGAAAACCCTGATGGAGACGTCAGGACAGCCTCACGCCAGTCATCAAAGATGAGCAGCTCGTGGTCACATCGACTACTCATGGTCACACTCCACCTCTACGACGTGCTCCACTTCGTAGGCGTGCTCCAATTTGTTGCTCAAAACTCGACCAACGTCGACTCCAAAAACTGCCTGCTGCTGCTGCCACTGCCGCTACTTTTGCTGCCCTACCAGACCCGACTGAAGACAGAAAAACGGCAGCTCACCACGAAAACATCAAAAAACAAAAACTTGAAGGTAAGGGAGGCAGCAACTCACAAAGGGAAACTGAGCGGGAACCAGCAGTTCCCGCGAAACCATCACTTAACGTGACATGTATATATATTGTATATACTGTATGTATGTATGTATATATACATACACACACACACACACACACACATATATATATATATATATATATATATATATATATATATATATATATATATATATATATGACTGATCTTCTCATTGGTTGACTTACACTGGTCCGCTGCAGTACTGTGGGACATGCTTAAATAAGACACAGGGGTGTAAATTTAACAATGATCTGTATTATCTAAAACTTACACAAGGGCCCAAGTATCTAAGCAAACTAAAATTTACCGTAAAACCGAGAAAGAGAGGCTGAGGGGGAACCCGGCGGATGCAGCGAGGGAAAGTACGTCTTTCCCCTAAACACGCCAAAAACGCTCTGCCCAAAGGGACGCCTTCCTTGGGCATCTTCCTCCCACCATGTCATACCTCACAACCCCCGATTTCTTCTCTACTGGACACGATTGGCCTTGGCACTTCTCCTTAGGCCTATCAGCCAATCGGTGCCAGGTAAGGTGACGCTAAATCCCAACGAACACCGTTGACCCGTCCTGTAATGGCGTCCTACGACTGCATTAGGATTCCGGGGAAGTTTCACGAAGACTGAGAAGGGCTTACCACTCCCCTCCCAAGTCCTTTGCATCCCCGCAAAGATGCTCAACCCTCCACACTGATCCTTGCACGAGCCTTGTCCTCACGATTTCTGACTTAACTAATTAAAATTACCTAACTATTCTAGAGGCCAGCTGACGCGTGTACAAACCAAAAATTACAAGTGAATGGAACATGTCTTACAAAACACAAAAAAAATTGTATATTATTTTTATCTTTTAATTACTCATTCATTTATTTATGTATTTGTTTATCATTTTATTTTCTTTTTCTACGAAATCCCCCAACAAACCTTACCCTTTTCTGGAAACAGACCAATACCCAAAAGTTTTAAAAGATCAAGTCCTGCACTATTTCAACATAAAAAAAATGGTGGTCATCACATTTTTAATCACATCGCATCCCGCGAATGTACAAAGTTTTCCTGAAAGAAGTAAACACCTCAAAACAATAATTTGGCAATTTAGACACAACAACATAATAAAAAGCAGTGAAATTTTTACCAAAGCAAAAGAAAAACCATAATTTCATGGCAACAGTTTACCTTTAAGACAACTACACAAAACAATAATAACAAAAAGAAATCTTACAGAAAATGCGACACTTAGGTTGGTATATTATTAAACACAAAATAAGGAACAACGACAACAAAAAATAAAAGCATAACAAGGAACGTTGCAACAACGAAATTAATACAACCATGATTAAAAAAAAATTAGACACTGAAATATGACACACAGAAAATGATGTTGACACTCAAAATAATTGGAAAATCAAAAACATAAAACAAGAACATCATAACATTAAAATGCTTCGTATATCTCTGGTTCCAAGGTAAGGACATGGACGACACTACAAATTTTGATCACTGACCCTTCTCATTCACTTCTAACAGCATTCACCTTTGACACGGGACTCTCGTGAGCACGCGCCTGCTCGGTCAGCATGGCCCCACCTGCTGGCCAAGTGGTTCCACTGGCCTTCCCAAATACCCAGCCATCCCGGTAAGGAGGTACCGCTGGGTTGCGTGAACACCAGGCCGTCCTCAAGCACCACGCAGGTGTGACAGGTGTTGCTCGCCTACGGCCCCGGTGCGGATGCTGAATGACCTCAGTGGTGTGTTTGATCTCTTTCACGCGATATGGTCCCATATAGGCCGGTTCGAGCTTGTGCTTCGGCAGTTGCTGTCTCCTCAGGTAGATTCTATCCCCTACCTGGATTTGGGAATCATGTGTGCGGAAGCGTTTATCATACCGCACCCGATACTTTTCATTGGCCCTCAACAGCAGTCGCCGGGTAGTTTGGAACACTCGTCGGGTCATGTTACAAAACCAAACCCGGTACTGTTCTACTGTATAGAGTGGGATCTGTTAGGGGTCCAAGACCATCGAGTACGGTAATCGAATATCCTGCCCAACATCAGGAAGTAGGGTGTCCCTAATCGAGCTGTTATAAGCAGTGTTAATAGCCAGCTCAGCCGTCGGCAACAGGGACGGCCACGAAGTCGGGTGATCCTCAATTAGATATCTTAAGATATTGATCATCACGATTATGGACCTAACTAGCTCATTGGCTGACGGGCCGAAAAGCCGCAATGGTGACATGCCTTATCTGCATTAGAGTCAGAAACTCACGGATCACTTCATTGATGAATCTGCGTCCATTGTCACTGACCAACATCCCGACACCCGAATCCCATTACCACGAGGGAACACAACGCCTGGCCACTTCACCTGCCGCCTTATTTTCCATCGCACACACGTGTGTGAACGTGAACGCGCACCTTCCACGAACACACAAATGTATTTGGGGTTGCCCTTGCACAGAAGGCAATGAATCCAAATCCACATCCATATGCAATTTTATCCCACTTCACAGGTACCATGTGGCCACAATCGCCTGGGACTACATGTCTGTGACTTTTCATTGCATTACACACTACGACAACTTCATAAACGGTAACGTCCTTCGCATGCTAACCCAAAAGAAGTGCTCACGGGCTCTTCTAAGGGATCTCTCTATACCTACATGCCCAGCATAAGGGCTTACATGGATCATGTGCATGGCTCTCTCTATTAAAGCTCGAGGAAGTACGACTCGGCCTCGGATATCACCGGGCCTTTTCTCATATCTGCAAAACAAGACGTCCCCTTCAATGAAGAACACATCCTTCCACAAATGCACAGAACTCGGGAATCTGCCGTTTCTCTACCTCTCACACAGGCCTTGGATTTGATTAATCCAGGCTTCAGAACCTGACTTCAACCAGCTCTCGCACACTCCACCCACAAAAATCAACCACATTTTCATTCTCTGGGCATTGACTCTGAACTCCCCCAGTCGGAGTTCCACCTGCATTCATTCTGCTGTCACCCTGGCCACTCCCACTCATCTGTGAGTGCCCACGAGATTCCCGTTCTCTATGCTCCGTGCTCCCATCCGATTGACTGTCACTGTTAGCATTCGTCGTAACGCTGCTGGCACCAGTGCTGGCATCGCTGGTGCCATCCACGTTAAGAGGTTTCTTTTGTTGTTCTTCCTTGCGCTTTGCAGCGCGTGTTGTTACTCCTATGACGTTCCCGGAGAGAGCATCCGCCACCCTATTACTTTTGCCTGGAATATGCTCCACTTTTAGGATATCAAACTCTAAAATTCGCTCGATCCAACGAGCTTGGTGATTAGAAATTTCGCTCTTCTTAAATAGGGTGCGTTAGCGGTTCAGATCTGTGAAAATCATTACTTTATGTCGCAGTAAAAAATAGCGTGTCTCTCCAGCAACCAGACTGCCAAAGCCTCTCGATCGAAAGTACTATAATTTTTCTCTGCCCTTTTAATGCTCGTGATGCAAAACAAACTGGCTCTCATTACCTTCATTGTCTTCTCTGAGATATTATCTGGAGCAGTTATATCACTCGCATCTGTAGTCACAATAAATGGACGATCGAACCTCGGATAAGCCAAGAGTTCGTCGCTCACAAGGGCATCTTTTAATTTCTGAAAAGCATCTTGTTCCTTCTCACCCCACTGGAAATCAGGTCGCTTCCTTAATGCATCTAACGGTCTCGCTATCTGGCCAAAGTTCTTAATGAATTTACGGTAATATCCCGCGAGTCTGAGGAAGCTGGCTACATCCTTCGCGTGTTTAGGCTGTGGAAATTCTTTAATTGCTAAAACCTTATTGGCACAAGGCTTAAGGCCTTCTGAAGTTATGATGTGCCCAAGAAATTCCACTTCGGCCTGAAAAAATTGGCATTTATCTAGGTTAATTTTCATGCCATGACGCCTTAACGCTTCTAAAATCTCTAACAAGTTAGCCAAGTGTGCTCTCTACTGTGGCACCGATTACAATGATATCGTCCAGGTATACAAAAACCCCACGGCCTAATATGGAAGCTAAAACTGACATCATTACTCGAGAAAAATGGGCCGGAGCATTCTTTAATCCAAAAGGAAGGAAATTATATTCAAATAGCCAATTATTCGCTATAAAGGCCGTTTTCTCTTTACTCTCGTCATCTAAGGGAATTTGATGGTAGCCCGACTTGAGATCCAGCGCAGAAAATTTACTCCTTACTTATAAAAGTTCCCCATCGAGGGCAATGGATAAGCATTATCTTCGTAATGGCATATTCAGTCGTCTGATAATCAACACACAAATCCGAGAGAGCCATCTTTCTCTTAACTAAAACGATTGGGGAAGCTGAAGGAGATTTGCTCTCTAGAATAATACCGTGATTTTGCAATTGATTGATTGTTTCATCGATTACTTGTTCATGACATGCAGGAGTTGTATAAGGTTTGTGCTTTTTAATGGGGGATGATCTCCCGCCTCTATTCTAAAGCGTAACTTATCAATTCTCCCGGGGGCTCGCTCTCCAGTTGCAATCACATCTTGCATTCTCACCATGTTCCTACACGCCTATGTAATTTTTAAAGGTGTTGCTTTGGCAGCTATTTGCGGTAGCTTTAGTCGTGGTTCGCCGCGACCTGACTTGTAGTCAGGCCGACACTGGCGCTATCGGCCGTCACAAGGTGCATACTTCTAAATCACAAAGATCTACTACTTAATGCTGCCAACCTACTACTATTTACACGATAAAAGGTACGTTCGCCGTCCCATCGACAATGGTAGCAACCTCTGGCAACTAAGTCTGCCCACTTATTAAGGGTATTAATATATACGAGTGTACCTTCTTCTAATTTTCGTACTGGAACGACAAAAAGAGAATAAAGATGTAAGGGAGGGATTACCTCCCCTACCACAGGGTTAGCAGGCACCACTCCCGTATCCCCCTTTGGTGCCTGGGGCCACCTTGACACACCGTCCCTCCTCTCCCAAGACGGAAAGCTGTTGGTACTGCCCAGTTCCCACTGCACGACATTTCCTATTCCTCCGTCGGATCCCATAGGAGAGCCACTTTGTGTTCTCGGCATCTAAACCAATTCCCAGAATAACGGGAATTCCTTCCATGTGAGTCGTTTGTGCCAACATGGAATTTGTGAGTCAAGACTCGCCACCTAGGAGATTCGGCATGGACAATGCACTGATCCTTATCTGATGGCCACTGCAGTGTTCAAATAACAGACATCCCTTCACGCTATAGCTCGTCACTAAACGCTCCCATCGGGACACAATAAGCCCGCTGTCCATCAAGGCATGTATGTTCCCATTCCAACTCTACTTCAAGAACAGGAACGAATCTCCACTCGAGAGAGAGTTAGACGGGGTGGAGGACGTTTGCTCTGTTCCCTCCACTGGTACACACACCCCTTGGGCAGAGGGAGCTCTCACTGGCGGGGGAAGACTCCCACCTACACACTGGCCGGGGTGGCAATTACTCCCACTAGGCTCCTCCTTGTTTTATGTCCCTGCCGCAACTCGGCTCCTGGTGCCGGAGGAGTGAGGCCCACGAGGTACACTTCCTCCTAACCTTCCCCGGCGCATCCTTCCTCTCGGGAGGGAGCTGCACTGCTAGTGACGCCGCTTTTTGACACTCGCATTTAGATGCTGTCAGTGGCACCATTATCGGAAACAATGCCTTGACCATACAAAGGGCATTGGGCACGACATGTGGCCCTTTTTCCGCACTGCCAGCAGAGTTTCCCCTGTTGCACTCCACGCCCTCTGGCCCTGGTCGCTGGCACCGGGGCCAACTCCGCTCAGGTTGGATGGGGCTGAAGAGCGGGCTGTGTCACGGACCGCTGGCGAAGCGACGATGGGAGGGACATCGCCATCCTCTCTGCTTGCAGCCGCCTCCTGCCTCTAATGTCAACGGCTGCACCAACCATAGCCGCGCAGGCTTCCCAGAGCTGGACCAGCACCGCAGATACTGAAGGGGGAGTCATCATCAAAGCATCTGTCTGCAGAAATTTCACTGCCCCCTCCTCTGTCTGCTCTGGCGTCCGAGGCCAAACTTTCAGTTTGGTCAATAGCCGGCAAATGTACTCTGACGATGCCCTCCCCGCTCGTAATGCTGGAGAATAGCGCCCATAGCGCCCGGGTCTCTTTCTGAAGGGTGAAGCGTGCCATAAGGCCTGGTCTGAACGATACAGTCTTTAGGTCTGTTTTTCCATGACCTCATCATCCTGGCTGCGGACTCATTATCTTTCGTGATGGTTTGTGCAATCTTTCTGGGCATCGGTCCAATCGCTATGGCCTCTTCGACACTGTTAACGGCTTCATCTAAATGAAGCCCTTTGGCGTTGAGTTATCGGCCGAGGATGGCGCCGATGGGAAGTTTCATCATCAAACTGCGAGGCACCACGTCGGCGCCGAGGTTGCATTGCAATCCCGAGGTTGCATTGTGCAATCCCGGAGGGAGCGGAAACGATCAGTCCATTCTCGCTTACCACAGTTCCTCGCCGACGTGAACCATTATTTGCAATTATCGCTGTTCGAATTCCTGACGCGCACTACTGTCCGTTTTAATTCACGTTCATCGGGTTCCCACCCCTTGCCGATCCTTAATTTCCAGGAATGCTCCTCAAAAGGGCAATACTGCTGCATTCTCGCTATTTTCCAACCCTTCTCAGGCTAACTCTACCGCTCACTGTCTCTCTCCTCTTGTTCGTCGCCGTTCGCCCTGTGGAATCCCGTGCTTCTTGTATTATACACCATTGTTCTCAATTTAATATCACTACAGTTATTGCATTAGCATGATCGCAGACCCACAGTTCGCTATATTTACTATTAATTAGCGCTTCACAGCAGGACTCTGCCACCTGAGCCACTTCAGAAACTGGACCACCTTCTCAGCCGGGTTGACTACACTGTCCGGGTTGCAGTATCAGGGACATGCTTAAAGGCACAGGTGTAAATTTAACAATGATCTGTATTACCTAAAACTTACACAAGGGCCCAAGTATCTAAGCAAATTAAAATTTACTGTAAAACTGAGAGAGGCTTGAGGGGGAACCTGGCGGATGCAGCGAGGAAAGTACGTTCTTCCCCAACACATGAAAAACACTTCGCCCCAAAGGGACGCCTTTCTTTGGGCATCTTCCTCCCACCTTGTCATACCTCACAACCCCGATTTCTTCTCTTACTGGACACGATTGGGCCTGGCACTTCCCAGGGCCTACCAGCCAATCGGTGCCAGGTAAGGTGACGCTAACCAACGAACCTCTTTTGGGGTTTCTGGGGGAGGAAGGTTTCAGTCTGAGAAGATGACCGTTGACTCCGCCCTGTAATGGGCGTCCTACGATCAAAATAGATCTGGGAAGCCACGAAGACTGAGAAGGGTTTATATATATAGTATATATATATATAGCATATATATATATATATATATATATATATATATATATATATATATATATATATATATATATATGTACACATCTACTTGATTATTATTTAATTTCAGATATATGTTCAGTATTATCCAGCATTCAGAATGATTGTTTTCCCTGTATGGGCCTTAAGAGATCTTTGTCCACTCAACCAAGTTCATTATAGATGTATTAATTATATTTGGCAGAATTTCTTGCCAGAAGGCTGTGAAATTACAAACTTTTTCACGCCTCCATGTATATTTACGAAACGACGTGTCATAATATTTCCAAAATGTCAGTAAAGGTTAAATGAATGAAAATGTATATTTCTTTTCAGATAGATGTGAGGTATGTGTGCGTGCAAGTGCATTTCTTTTATTTATGGGCGCTATGTGCAACACATCTAACACTTTACTTGGTACTCGAGTCCACCAGTTATAAATTCTATTGCTTACAATGACCGGGATTGTGATGCATCAAATGAGCAAGTAATATGGAATCCATTATGTATGTCTGTGTGTGTGTGTGTAATATATATGTTATACGAGGTATATATATATATATATATATATATATATATATATATTATATATATATATATATATATTAGATATGATTAAAAATATGTGTTTGTCTTTGTCTTTGTGTGTGCGTGTGTGTGTGTGCGTGTCTGTACAAGAGAGAGAGAGAGAGAGAGAGAGAGAGAGAGAGAGAGAGAGAGAGAGAGAGAGAGAGAGAGAGAGAGAGAGAGTGATCGAAAGCAGAGTGGGATTGACGCCCTGTAGGTGTAATAAACACACTTGGTTTAACATAAGCTACTCATAATTTTTTGTTGCCGGTGGGGAAACTAGATTTCTAATTGAAAGAATATTTTTTGGTACTATGTTAATTCGAGAGATAAATTAAAAAAGTAGTTAGCATAATATTCTTAGAAATATATATATTGAGAATGTACTTTAAATACTATTACTGTTTTTCAAATTATGCTGATAGCTGACTTTAGTAATTTTAAAAGTTAAATGAGGGGCTACGGGTATATTATTATTATTATTATTAAAATAGTTTAACCAGGACCACTGAGCTGACTAATCAGCCTCATATAGGGCTGGGCCTGAATGATTAGGATGAAATACTGTGGCCCAAGCCATAGGCTCAGAACTGAGACTAAACAGGTCATTTTGCATGATGTATGAATAAATGAAAATGAAATTTAAAAGAAAAACTGTATAACTAACACGCTTACTTCTGAAACGCATGTATACAATACATACATTCGCTTGTTTCCTTGCATACAAAAATTTAAGATTACAAGAATAAATAAAATTATAAAAATTAAAAATTAAAAATTCAGAATTACATTTTTTCCATTAAACGCCCCACAGGCTTTATTTTCATTATTTACTTGGTTTATACTTTGTCTATCAAGTTACACTTCTTAATGAAAGTTAAAATTGGATGACTGAAAATGTAAAAGATTATGATAAAATTTCCCCCATCGACTTATTTCCAAAGGTTGATACTCGCTGTTGATTATATTTTGGACAGTCGCACAACACGTTTGACTGTTATCCACACTTTGCATTCTTGCCATTCGGGAGGAGGGCCATGTGGACTGTTCATCAAGTGTCCATGTGTCAAACGAGTATGGCCTATTCACATGATGAGCTCCATTTTCCAACACTGGATTTTATCTGTTTCAATTTATTATTTACGGGTTCCTCATTCCATATATCTTGTTTTTATATCTGTTATGTAAACACTAATTGGGATTTATATGCTCTTGCCATGCGGACGCTTCTTTAGCTGCTTTATCAGCTTCCCTCAATTCCTTTGATCCTACATGGGCAGGGATCCAACATATTTCAATATTTTTTCCATTATTATACAATTTGTGGAGTTCATATTTAATTTCCTGTACAATATTATTTTTTGAGTAGTAACCTTGAATGGCTTCTATAGCGCTTCTTGAGTCGCTAAAAATAACAAAGTTATTGAATGATACTCGCTTTATAATTTTGATGGCTACTGCGATTGCACACAACTCTGCTGTGAAGACTGAGGCATTATTAGGCAAAGATAACTTGATATGACTTTGTTCTGAGATATAGCGCATATCCTACCCACGTTGTGATTTAGACCCATCTGTATAAATCGCGTAATGAATTTGATAAATATTTCAACTCTGAGTGCAAGTCCTTATTTTATTCATAGTCCAATGGGGTGGTAACATCACTCTTGAAGGTGTCGTGGTTATCTATGTTCAGTGACTCAAACAATCTATTAACTCTAATTGGAAAAGGAGGTGATGATTACTTATAACACATCCCTTAGATCAAATAGATTTTTTGTTGGTGAATCACTTGCCTTGATTCTTAATGCACTTTTCATAGTTATGAACTCTATGGAGGAACAGTGGCAGTTCGCTACATTCGACTTGTACTGAGGAGACTGGTGAGGATCTAAATGCTCCCAGCATATTCTGTCCTTCATTGTGAATTGACCCACATTTTCAGAGCTGCTGATGCTGAACCATATATTCCACTTCCGTAGTCAATGATTGACAACACTGTTGCTTTATACAGTATGTGATAGTTTTTAATTAGACTTAGCGCCCTTTGCATATTGATTTTATGTAAGTTATATGGGCTTTCAATTCATGTGTGCATCAAATATTAATCCAAAATTTTAGTTTGCTAATTGGTATATTATGGTTTCCCTGGATTTTCAATTCCATTTCTTCACCTTTTTTCACTTATTTTTATAAACATGACAACTTGAGTTTTTCTATGGATAACCTAAAGCCTACAGATGAGGTCCATTCAAATATTTTTATTATGGTTTTATTAATCATTCGTTATGCATGCTTTATGCGTGATGCCGTACAATATATGGCAAAATCATCCATATACAGGTTACTCTTAATTCCAACCGGTAGCATGTTTCTTGATATCATTAATTGCTAATGTAAACAGAGTACCACTATGACACTCTCAGGGAACTCCACAAGTGGAAATGTCTTGGAATAAACATTATCTATTCTCACTTGGAAAGTGCGATCAGTCATAAAGTTTTTAATAAACTTAGGAAGATGGCCGCGTATGTTATTATTATGTAATGTTTTTAATATTGTATACCTCCATGTAGTGTCGTATGCCTTTTGAATGTCAAAAAAAGACAGCTACTGTAATTTGTTTTTCAACTTTCTACGCATGTGGTCTTCCAAATTAGATAGAGAATCTAATGTAGATCGATTACGCTGTGAGTCAAACTGGAAGGAGTTACATTTTATTTTCACGTATGTGCTATGTAAGTCGTGCATTTACTATTTTCTCCAACAACTTGCATAGACAACTTGTTAAAGATATTGGTCTGTAATTGTTCACATTACTATGGACTCTTCCAGGCTTTGGTATAGGAATTATTATGGCATTTCGCCATTCATCTGGAAACAATTTTCTGGGCCATAAATGATTGTAAACAACAAGTATGATTTTGCTGGTGCTAGGTGGCAGATCATTTCAAAGCAAATATCATCACCTCCAGGAGCAGATTTATTGCTGTTCAAGAGAGCATATTCCAGCTCATCCATATTGAATTTCTTATTATATTATATATCTTCCATTGTTTCAAAATTAAGTATTATAGATTCTGCTTTATTCTTTATTTTTCTAAAATGTTTGTCCAAATTTTGGTCACTACTTATTTTGGCAAAACATTCCCCAAGTATGTTACTAATTTCGAAGGGATCTAAAATTTTTTTGCCACGTTCAATATAGCTTGTCTGGGTGTCTTAACAAGTTTGTTCCCATTTATTTTTCGGAATTTATCTCATACTTTTTGAATGGATGTTTCGCTTGTTATTTCCGATACATAGGACCTCCAAGATATTTTACCTTATAACTTCCTTTCTGAATTTAGCTATTTTATTATATAAAGGTTTTAATGCATCTATTTCTAATAGTACAATTGTCATTTTTACATATTTTCCAAGAATGGTTTTGATTTATTTATTTTATTGAATCTTTCTGTTTAGAGTATCTAACCTTCTGCTAAAGAGTGTTTTTCTCGTATCAATTCAGGTAGGTCATCTGACCGTACCAGGAACTTTATGTTTTTTTTTATTATGGGGTTTTGAATGAGGAATAGCTTTGTCTGTTGCCTTTTAATGAAAGATACAAAGAATCTGTTTGTCTCATTGGGATTTCTCAAATAATCATATGGCGGTATATTTCTGGTGTGCGTTAAAAATGTCCTATCTGCTTTTTTGCATGTTATAATGTGGAGTATGGTTTTTGGTTTATTATTTTAATAAAGATATTATTATGGGAAATGATCATTTGAATAGCAGTCATCACAAGTATTCCAGTCTAGTTTGTCAACATATTTGTTGAACAAAGGGTGACATCTATTGAGGAAAATGTTCCATGGGTTTTGAGCAGTGCAGATTTACTTGCTGTCATTCAGACAACAGAGACATAGTGTTCATCAAGTTTTCTATTTTACTCCATCTTTATCTGGTGTAATGTTGTTACAGTCCCATATTGGAATATGTGCATTGAAATTCACAGTTAATATGGGATTCTTACAATCTTTTATTATTTCCTGTAATATGTTTAAATCGTACTTTTTATTAGGCTGGTTGTATAAGTTAATAATACCATATAAATTATTTTCTATTTTCACTGTTATTGCTGAAATTTTTAATTAAGTGTAGTCTATATCTACTTTGTCGTATATCATTTTATTATGGACATATATTGCTGTTCCTAAGTTATTTTCATTTTCCTTGATGTTGTGGCTAGTAGATATTTACCATATTTTGGAACAATTTTTCTGACGTGTTGTATACATATAATCATTGGTTCGTATTCCCTTATACGTCGTTGGACTTCTCCTAAGTGCATTCTCGTTAACAATCCATTTATGTTCCATTGAATTATATAACGATTGAAATGGTGTAATATGAGGCCAAATTACTTCTAAATTATTTAAGTTGATTTTTTTTATTTGTTATAAGTTAGTTTGTATTTTTGTAGGTCTTGGATTAATTTTTTTGTTGTTGTTTTATTTTGACTTTCGTTGCCCGTTACATTTTTTACTATCTTGATTTAATTTTTCCTGTTGATTTTTTTTAGAATATTATCTACAATACCGATATGCTTTTTCTTTGTAATATTCTAAATGTTCAATACAAATGCAACCTTCTTCATGAGATTTGATGTTTGTTTTTCCTATTCCTATACCTCATGTTAGTTATAGTTTTATTCTTTTTGTGTGGCATTAATACACAAAGCATTTACTACAACCACATGCTTCATATGTTCATTAGTTTGTTGTTCCTTCTGGTTTTTCTTGTGGTGCCTATAATTGGTGATGGGTGAATTTCTTTGCTTTCATCGTAGTTATCTGTGTATTGGTTTTCCATTTCACCTGAATAAATATGATTCTTATTCTGCAGGTATTATTATACTATGGGAGACAGTGGAATGTTTGGTTTAGTGTTCTGTTTCTGGAACTTCTTAGCTTTTGGTGAGATTGTTGGTGTTATTGATCTTTTACAGCTTTGTTTGGTGGAATTAGGTGGGGTCTTATCTAATTGCTCTTTCCGAGTTGTGCGTTATCCATCTTATTACATTCTTGTGATTTTAATTCTTCTTCGTCTTTCAATGTCAATACTGCATCTATTTCTGGTAAGGAGGTAAATCTATTGTCAACTGTGATATTGTCATTGTTATATGAAATCTCCATTGAAGAGCTCTTTTGATCATGTATTTTTTAGTGATATTTCTTGATTTTTATTGCCATTCACTTCAGTTTGGGCATTGTTTGATTTTGAGGTGTATCCAGACCTAAATTTCTTAGCTGGGTCATTCAATCCTCACACTTTTAGGTCAAGCTTTGCTTCCCTAATCGACATTCCAGTCCGTTCTTGTAGTAATTTAAGTTCGGTATTGTAAATATAGAATGCACATGTTTTAGATCGGGCATGATGTTCTAGGCCACAATTTATGCATTTTGGTTGGCCACAGACCCAGCGTGTTTTATGTTCTTGTGAACTGCAATAGGCAC
This sequence comes from Macrobrachium rosenbergii, assembly GCF_040412425.1. Taxonomy (NCBI): domain Eukaryota; kingdom Metazoa; phylum Arthropoda; class Malacostraca; order Decapoda; family Palaemonidae; genus Macrobrachium; species Macrobrachium rosenbergii. Next base: position 58,404,145 of record NC_089782.1, on the reverse strand, counting down.
ATCTGGGAAAATTTCTGCATTTGATGGCTGTATGGCCATATTTGCAAAATAGTTCTTAGACAGATGGGTTTGGGAACATAAGTTCTAGTTCCCTGTTTAATCCAAGTATTTTAATTTTCAACGGCAAGGTTTGGCCACTGAACTTTATTTTTGCTATTTTGATAGATTTATTTTTGTTTTCCTGCTTGGCACTCAGTTCGCAGTCTTCAACATTGCTGTATCTTTTTTGTAATGAATCTAGAAACACTGATTTGTTTTGTATTTCTTCTTCTAGATTTGGTAATATCACTGTGCCTTGTACACTGTCCATGGTATCATGCCTTGTGACGCTTATATTTATGTTCTCAATTTTTTTAATATTTTGATAATTTTCCGACTGGATTCTCGTTGTTGTTTCAACCAGCCATTCACTTTTTTAATTTGTCTTATGCTCATCTCTTGTGATGGGCATCGGTTCAGCAAGTACTTTCCAATTCTTAGTAAGGATATGTCTTGGTCGGCTTGTAAATTCAAAAACCTTGACCAGTTTGATTCTCCAAAAAGGGAATCAAAGTGAATCAAGGTTGAGTCTGGTCTATATTTTCTTTTGTTTATTCTTTTAGGCTCCAAAGGGCCCTCAGTTGAAAATTTGAACTATTTTTTGTTCCTTTTTTTTGTTGGGGACACAGGCACAGAAACATCTGTTCAAGGGAGAATGGTTCCAATGTAATGCATTAGTCCTCCTTTTACAGGGACATCCTTTTTCTCGGAAGGGTCATCAACATTTGGAGAATTTTCAATCTCCAAGGTGGGTGCAGAGGTCGTCATCTGTGCCAAAACAGTATCATCAGAGGGCCCAGGGGTACTCGATTCTTTAACGTTACTATTCATAAAGATTGAATGGAAAGAAAAAAAAACTGAACACTTTAAAAAGATATCATTAGCCTTTCATGGGGTTTATTCTTCCACTAAAGGCACAAGTGAAAGCCGACTCCCAAATGTCCGCCCCCTACCCTACCCCACAGGGGATGGCACAATACGATTAGAGTGGCCCAAGTGTAAGCCAAACCTGCTTGCTAGGACCGAGAGTATTACAAGAATACAATCATCCCCACCCTAATCGTATTATGGGCAAACCGGATAGAATGCCGAGAGTGGTTACGTGGGTATAACCCATACTCTAAGAGGAGAAACAATTATCTATTATTATCAAATTGTCAAATTAAGGAATATTCCTTCATTTGGTAACTAATATATGAATTACCTTTTAAACTGAAATAGTTCATTGCTTATAAAAAGTAAATTTTACCGAAATCATAAAATATTGATCTACATAAAGCATAACTATGGTAGATTTAGTAGTTATATATATATATATATATATATATATATATATATATATATATATATATATATATATATATATATATAAATATATAATATATATTGTGAATATAGTATGAAATGGAAACAAATGTAGGTAAACGTCGTCACCTTAGCAAGTTCGGACCTCCAAAGGCTGGAGTCCCTCCTGGAGAGTCTGAATCCAGGGTAAGATCCTCGGAGTCTCCACCGACAGGACTTGATGACGCCAGAGGTCTTCATATCATTCATGTCTTTGCTTACTAAACCACCATAATTATGCTTTATATAGATCAATATTTTATGATTTCTAGGTAAATCTTTACTTTTATAAGCACCGAACCATTTCTGTTGAAAGGTAATTCATATTACGTACCAAATGTGATAGTAATATTCCTTAAATTTATAATTTGATAGTATAGGATAATTGTTTCTCAGAGAATGAAGTGTTTATACTGTCACCAGCCCCCTCAATAAACTATTAAAAATCAGTTATTGGCAGAATCTAAAATAAAGTAATTGTATTCAAGGCATACTTCTCATTATGTTTCTAAATCACATATACTAATAACTAATTTTAATTAAAATCTCTCGAATTTACATAAAATGTTCCAGTTTGTGGTTCCAGAAAATATTATTTCAACTAGACATCTGGTTTCCCCTCGATGACAAAAAATTATGAATAAAATGTATCTAAAATTATGTGTTTTATTTCACCACAGGGGTGTCAGTCTGTTCCTCTTGCTTCGTCTCTCTCTCGTACACACACACACACACACTACAAAAAAATCATATTTTATAGAATAGTATATATATATATATATATATATATATATATATATATATATATATATATATATATATATATATATACATATATATGTTAGTGTGTATAGATAGTATATATATATATATATATATATATATATATATATATATATATATATATATATATATATATATATATATATATATATATATATATATATATATATATATATATATATATATATAATATATATATATATATATATATATATAGTTATATATATATATATATATATATATATATATATATATATATATATATATATATATATATATATATATATATATATATATATATATACATATATATACATATATATATTATATGTATATATATATATATATATATATATATATATATATATATATATATATATATATATATATTGTAACGAAATCCGTTACTGGTTCTTTCTAAAGATCCACCTTAAAACTATCAACTCCTATTAAGTAGTATATTGTGACTGAACAGCAAAATGAAACTCAAACCATGAACAGGAAGGGCAAAATAAAGTTTTGTATAAAAACCGTTAATAACAAATATATTTATACACAAATGGGTACCACATTAATTACATAATCTACCTGAAAAGAAAGTGACCACGCCTTACTAAGTAATAAACACAATCTCCTAGCTAACAATCGTACCAACAGGAGGAGAAAAAGCTATAGAAGGTGGAAAGACACAAACATACTATGGCGAAAAATTCAAACAAACGCGCGACAGGAAAGGGTACTGAGAGAAAGAATCCTTACACCTGCCTACAACCAAAAATACACACTTTCACGATAACAACTGAAGACTACAAAAAAGTAAATAACGCAGACTGGCGACCCAATAACTCAATATTTTGATACTGCTGACAGACCAGCGATGAAATAATCCCACAGCCTTACGGGTCACACACATAGGGTCGATCTCGCCTGGGCTGACGCGCGTCAGCTAAGCTAATAGTCCACCAAAAATATTAACCACGAGGATAATAACAATATTAAAAGTGGCTTACACTTCTTCGCCTCTGAAGCGCTGAGTGACGACCTCAAGGATACATTGGAACTGCGAGGCAAAAGCAGTGCAACGGCATACACAAAAGAAAGTGATCGTCCCCTACGACCACCGACGAGCCGGTGACACCTGAGCGACGCCTCACTCAAGACGAAGTCTCCTCTCTCCCTTCTTCCGAGTCAAAGAAGATGCAGATACTACCAATAATGCCTACGACGTCCAAGAACCCTTCTGTCAGAAGGCCGCACAAAGATTAAAAGTCGTTCGGGTGCACCAACACCGAAGAAAACCCACACTGCTCACCTGTAACCTCTGAACATCCCCGCACACGTTCGCAAATATGAAAACAGAAGACACAATTATTACTTTATCGAAAATGGCCTTACTAAGATACCCAGGACATATAAAACACAAACAAAAAGAAGTACACGGAGGGGCTCTTCACTAGGGGAAGTGCGTGAAACACGTGGATATAAAAATAGTTATATTTGATAGCACACAAGGTCAAAAGGAAATTAACTGAAAACACGGTAAATTATTGCCGTAGAAGTCCTCCCGAAGGGGGAGCTTAGAATGCAGGAACACGGACAAGAGATAATTTGCTACAGGCGTCTTTCTGAAACGATATTTGGACCCACGTTACACATCTAATGCTGGAATTTGGGATTGAATTACTCAGGGTGCACTGAAGGCGCCAAGGACTCCCCGAGGCGTTACTTGTGACTCAGAGGAAAGAAGTGAACACGTGGGCCTGGCTTGAACCAAGGAATATCAGGGAACACAAAGTTATAGGCCCAGAGATTAATAAATGCAAAAAGGGCTAAGTAATCGTGACTAGCAACTCTTTTTGGGTACATTACCACATTTGTAGGGGCGCAGGGATGACGATCGTCTTCTGCCGAGAAACTGCCAGGGTTCAGCGTGGATAAATGGTAGCCTTCCACCAAGGTATTTCTTCAAATCGTAGATTGGGGCGGAAAAGGCGCCCTTGGGATGATGAAAAGGCTGCCGTTTAATGTCAGCTCGCGTTTGAAGACTTGCAATCCCCTTGCAGTCTTACTAAGGCCACGTGGAATGGAACACGGGGCACACAGGGCGCGATGGGATCCACGTGGCGGGCGAGGGAAGAGGAGGGCAGGGGCAACTGGCTCAAGACTGACTTGTTCCTCGGCTTAAACTAGCGGCTGTGTGTGAGGAGAGCTTCCTGGCCTGTGACCTTTTTGCTTCTGGACAGGGGTAGGGGGCCGATGTCCTGACCCAGATCGCAACCCGACTATATCATAGAAAACGATTTTCTGCCCTGTACCAAAGAAAACAGTGCAAAAGCCAGCCTTACTGTCCCCAAACTATTATTTTCTCTGAGCCCTTATTTCCCCGACCTTCAAAGGTTCAAACCAACCTGCTCGGCCAAGCAGGGAAGGAGAAGAGTTTCCCGGATTTTTTTTTGCTAATCTTTACAGCTCCCTGGCAAGATAATATTCACACCTATAATAGGTGCGAATATTGACAAAAGCAAAATGAGCGAAGAAAACGTTCGACTTTATTCTATCTTTACTTGCTACAACCTTTACTTTACTTTATTTGTAAAACTCTGATGCCACACTAATCAATAACAAACTGAAGGTTTACTTTAGAGCAGAGTGCAATTTTAGAATATACAATAAAAGGGTAAACTTGTTTGCAAATTAATTATTGCTCAAATACTTCCTAAGTACTGTTTCTACCATTCTTTATTCGATTTACTTTACTGGGGTAATAAGGCGCTCAAAAGAAAATAAACAAAGAACACTTCAAAGTCACAAAATAACAACAACAAATAAAAAACATACAAGGCAGAATTTAAAAGGAAACAAATGTAAACCCACTGAACTCCTTAATGCTATCCTGGAAATACAGGCATGCTATTACTTGTGCCTTGAAGAGGCGGCATTCGTGACAATACACTGTAGGTTTTAAATAATATCCCCTTTACCAAAATTGTAATAATAAAATTCAATTCTTCTTTTCAATCGACCTCCAATAATGTTCACAAGCTCGATGAGCATAACTAATATTTCCACGAACGCTAATCTGAAGGGACAAGAACTTGACAGCTGTGAGGCAAAGAGATTATTCGGGTTTTAATCGCCAACTTAAACGACGTTAAATTTTTACTTCTGCAGCTTACAACTCGGTGTAAGCTATAAATAAGACTACCTGAAGCATGAATGGGAGGATAAACAAATGAAGGGGAAAATGGACAAGGATAACATTCTCCACAAAAAAAAAAAATGTAAAAAAAATAATAAAAAAACTACACAGAACAACAACGAAGGATATTACTTCTTACTAAAGGGCAGGACACGCACCGCTTTCTGATTAAAAAGTAACATTAAAATTTTGCAAGGGCAGGAGTCTTGTGACTCAGATTCGTTAAAAAAAAAAAAAAGATTAAATGCAAAAGTAAATAATATACATAGAAAATAAAGGATAACAGAGTGAGGTATTTATTGTTTTACTTTAATCTAACGTCCGTCAATAGCGACAGTCAGAACTAACTCTCAGCCAAGGACTGGAAAGAAACCAAAGGGCGCGACCCCTTCAGGAAGAGCTGACATTTCTGCCTTGTGCCAAAGGACTGGCGTACAGGCTTATACCACTTCCACTCTGTCTCTCTTACTGCTTCAAAATAAAATGATTTACATTTTCAAAAGGATGATATCCCATATATTAACTACCTCTTGCGGTGGTAAGTAAGGGAAAGTGTGAAGGAAAGATTGACAGAGAAGGATGAGGATAGAAATTCCAAAAGAAAGGAAGAAGATAATGGAAGGCCTGGACATCCTCTTCTGGATGAAAGGTGCCAAGACATTAAAGATGAAGAGGTGGCCCTATGCCAGGTTTGCACAGGTGCCAGAAGAGCTCAGGGCTCCTTGTGGACTACCTGCGATCGCTTGGTCCAGTGGTAAGTTCCGCTTGATCGAACCTCTCTTCCTTGGACCGTTGTCCTTGGCCGGGGAATCAGAGGCCCGAGGCCAAAACGGCAATGATCGCATGCCATCTGGTGTCAGCTGCTGTGACAATGACAGGAATTTTAAGTTCGCCATCTGTCAGCGCATTAACCATCATCAGCTGGGCTAAGAACGGCACCCCAGTTCATCTGGGACCCAAAAAAAATTGGTGGAATCATGACTCAGGCGGGTTGGAATCTGTGCCTTTGGAGGAGCCTCCGCTGGGGTCAGAGAACCTGTCTCTCTTGACCACCACTGGACAGCCCAGGCGGGCGAACCTTGATTTGCTTGGATCGCCTTTGGTGATCAGCTCAGGCACTGACATTGGCACTGGCGCTGGTGGCGATGTGGTTGTGGTCTCATCTGTCTGGAACGGACGGAGAATGGCACTGCTCAGTGGCTCTAAGGGGCACTGGCAGAGTGTTGACTGCCGAGATTCTCCTGAAGGGAGATCTGGCTGAGGCCTCGGCACTGAACTGATGCCATGCGGGCACTGGACTCCAGTTTGGAGGATTTATTTGAGGAATGGGGACCCCCGGTGTGGTGGTTTGGAGGGACAGAAAGTCTGAGCAGGAGAACGTCATAGCCTCCTGGAATGTCTTGTCTCAGATGGCGCGACAGAGACTGGTCCTGGCTCTGTGGGGTCAGGGTGACCCTCAGTTGGAAATCCACAACAGGATCATTTTAAAATTGTTGATGCCCTCCAATGGTGACGAGCTTGTGTCGGTCCTATCCTATAGCTCCATAAGAACTTCGTCTTTCCTTATGAGGAAATTTGCCCTCCCAGAGTCGTCAAATGCCTTGACCTCCGTGCCCTGAGAATCCTACCTCCTGGTGCCACATAGATCCCGGGGACCCAGGCATCCTCCCATCTCCCTCCGTTCTGCCAGGTAGCCCGGCGGGAGTTCCCCTGACTTATTATTTCCCTAGGGCATTTTGCCCATGAGGAATGGCTCTAGAGTGGCCATAAACCTCCCTTCCCTGTGCAACGAGGTTTGGCTGGAAATCTCTTCTCACTGCCCCTGCAAGGTCACCATGCGACTTATTGTTGGTTCTCTGGAGAAAGAACGGGAACGGGTGGTTTATTTCGGCATTGCTCTTTGGAATGCCATCTTTTTACAGAACCCGCACACGCAGGTTTCTGTGATTGCCCATTCTTCGGCGGAGGGGCACCCGAGGCAGGCGGGTGGATTAATTTGCCCTGCAGCTCTCCTGGGGGTGATGGGTATCCCATAGATCCTATGCAACAGCAATCCACCAACGTAGGGGAGCTTTTCCTCGGCGATGTGTATATGAGGCCGGAGGGGTGAGTAGGAAGTTCTCTATTTGTATCTGTTCAATTTGCCTGGTTGAGGGTCGTAACCCCAAACCCGAACCATTTGAAGCAAATGCCGACACGCTCGGACTTGTAGGCCCAAGTCTGCCCAGGTTTGATTTACTTCCTTAACTCGCCCGCGCCAGCGCCCCTCCAGCGTTCAGGGTTATCTCAGCAATGCCTTGGCCAGAGTCTGGTGGACGACCTCCAATTTCTTGCTCCTCAGCGGGAGGACGCCTGTTGCAATAAGGCCTTCCTCCAGGAACTTGCCCAACACCAGGAGAGTTCGGCTTTTACTCAGGGGCAGGCCTTTCGAGACGACTGTCTCGGCGCTGTCGAGCCACACCTCATGCTCAGCCTCCGTCCACTTTTTGGCATGCAGGGGAACCCTGGCTGATGCTCATCCTGGGTGGCAGGTGGATTTTAAGGGCCACTTCTGTTGCAGCATTGGACGAGTTCATGGGCACGCTGCTTGTCCTCTCTCTGGGCTTCTCCCTCTTGAGCCTGTCTTCTCTGTTTCTCCCTTGGGGCTTTCTGCTCTCTCTTCCTGTCTCCTGTCTTCCCGTCTCTCTCGTTCTGTCTCTCTGCTTCTCGTTCCTGTCTCAGGCGCTCTCTCCTCTCTTGAGCCTGTCTCTCTGCTTCTCAGGTCTCTCCTGAGCCTGTCTCTCTGCCTCTCGTTCCTGCCTCTCTGCTTCTTCTCGTCTCTCTTGAGCCTGTCTGTCTGCCTGTCCCCATTTAGCGTCCATCCTCCTCCTGTACCCAGTCTCTTAGTTCAACCTGAAGACTAAGGTTCCTTCCCAGAGGACATGAAGAACTTGAAATCCTCGCTCTGCTGAGACCGTGTCCCACATTTTTTTAACGCAGGTGGGACATCCTTTGTACACACAGAATTAATTTCCCAAGCTGTGGGAATCTTGGACAGAGTTTCAAAGGACGTAGTGGCCCTCCCCGACGGGAGTGGGCTGATTGGGGACGATGAATTAGCAATGATTGGTCTCCCAAACACCAGGAATATATAGATGGGACGATGATCTGATGGTCTCCCGGTTTACCGGCGGGTGAAACAAAAAAAGATTGGTCTCCTGGGACGATAAAATCGCTAAGGATTGGTCTCCCGGTTTACCGACAAAACGGGCTGATTGGGGACGATAATTCATTTTTGATTGGTCTCCCATTGTACCGACAAAATTTGGCACTGATTGGGGACGAAACTAGCAATGATTGGTCTCCTTCATTTACCGACGACCGGTCTGATTGGGGACGATGAGTTACCAACATTGGTCTCGGTTTACCGAAAGCGGGCTGATTGGGGACGATGAATTAGTGAATGATTGGTCTCCAAGGAAACCAGACAAAAAGTTCGGGCTGATTGGGGACGATGAATTATGTATTGGTCTCCCCGGTCACCTAAATTGAGCCTGGGGACGGAATAGAATGATTGGTCTCCCATTACTGACGCAGCGGGCTGATTCGATGAAACATGATTGTTCTCCCGATTCCTCCCCTCTGGCTGATTGGGGGTGAAATCCCAAATTGGTCTCTCTACTGTACCCGAGCAAAACAGCTGGACGGTGAGTTAAATTGTAAAAAACAAAACAACTGAGCCTGTCAAAAACAGATGAATTTAGCAATGATTGAGTTCCTTCCTGACACATGAAGAACTGACTTGGGGACGACAGACCCCCAATAACGAGCTTTTTGGGTGGATAATAATTTGGTCTCCGAATTACCGACGAAACGGGCTGATTGGGGACGACAAAATGAATTGTCTCTCCAACGGACAAACATGGCTGATTGGGGACAAGAATAGAATATATGATTGGCGCCATTTCCGCACAAAATGGGCTGATCCCAACAAGAAATTTTAATGACTTATGGGTCAACCTTTTACTCACGGAGCGGCAATTAAATGGGTGAATTAGTGTGATGTTTATTTGCTTAAAGGCAACGCTGATTGGGGACGGCACAAAACAAATTTACAAAAAAGGCAGAACATATGACAGAATATATATGCCAATATAATGCAAACAATGTTTAAATAAACAAACAAATGTTTTCTAACTCCCCCATGGAATGGACGGTCAGCGAAATTGATTTGAATTCCCGAAATCATTAAACCAAAATTGTGTATACTTTTCGTCCTGGGCGTATAATATACGTCACCCCCTATTTCTAAAACGAAGAGATAGAAAATGATTCAGCAATGCTAATCTGACTTTCGAACACGTGTTTGACGTCGATTTCTGCGCGCCTAACGGGCTGATTCGGTTTTCGAAATCACTCGTTTCTCAGGAGGAATCTCGCACTATTCCTTTAATGGGTTATCACCTAAACCAACCTAATTGAATGGCATGCAAGCCGCGTGCAAAAGGCTTCCAAAGCTAAGTTTCGGAGATTCTCTCTCGACCGTTTTCCCTCGGACATGCGCCCTACTATAAAAAAAATTCTAGGACTAGTCACGTTTGCTAAAGCGTCCTACGCTAAATAAACACAGTTTATTACGCAGAATTTCCTTGGCCTGTTGCATCTGGCTTTTCAAAGGTTCGTAATCTGTCTCGTATCCAGAAGCTGGCTAATTGCTGATTTCACAAATTGCAACACAAACAACAAAGGGAAGAGGGGATGCAATCACATGAGAATCACTGGTCAGGTCAGCCATTTTTATATGTTTCCTGGTGCAGGTGGATCTTATGACTTCCACATTATTACTTTACTCTACAATGGCCTGCCCTCCATAACAGGACATATAAAACACAAACAAAAAAAAGTACCAGAGCGGAGGGCTCTTCAAGGGAAGTCATGAAACACGTGGATATAAAATAGTTATATTTGATATGACAGACAAGATCAAAGGAAAATTAACAAAAATACGTTAAATTGCTGCTGGGGAAGTCCTCCAAAGGGGGAGCTTAGGAATGCCAGGAACACGGACCAAGGATAATTCTGCTACAGGCGTCTTTCTGAAACGATATTTGGACCCAGTTACAATCTAATGCTGGAATTTGGGATTGAATTACTCGGGTGCTGAAGGCGCCAAGGACATCCTCGATGGCGTTACTACTTAGAGGAAAGAACTGTGAACCCTGTGGGCCAGGCATGAACCAAGGAATATCAGGGAACAAAGTTACAGGCCCAGAGATTAATAAATGCAAAATTGTGTAATCGACTAAACAACTCTTTTGGTACATTACCACATTTGTAGGGGCGCAAGGCTGATGTCTTCTGCGAAACAATGTTAATTGTATAAATGGTAGCCTCCCTCTCCAAGGTATTTCTTCAAACTCGTAGATTGGGGACAAAGGAGGCCCCTTAGGATGATGAAAAGGTATTTATTTAATGTCACACACGTTTGTCAGACTTGCAAGCCCTGGTTGTTTCTTAGGCCACGTGGGAATGGAAACACGGCACACAGGGCTTTAAAATTTACATTTTTGGCGAGCGGATTAGGGCAGGCAAAACTGCCTATTTAGACTTTATTTGTTATTTACTTAAACTAGCGGGCGCGTGTTAGAGATTTATCCTATTTATTTATTTGAATCATTTATTTTGGATTTTGGGGTAGGGCGATTGTCCTGATCCCAGGTCGATTTTTATTTTTATATCATTTACGAGTTTTTGTACCAATTTAAATTTTGCAAATTTATTTTATTCTAAACTATTATATTTTTCTTTAATTATAAACACTATTTAAAACGCTCAAACCTCTGTGTTATTTAACCAACTGACTTATTTAATTTTGTTTTAAACAATTTATTTTTATTTCTTTTATGTTTATATATATTTAGATATTTATCTAGCATACTTTACATGGAATATTTTGTATATATATAATTTTTATATATCATACCCTCATATATTATCCCGGCCCCGATATAGATGATATATTTATTTATATATATATATTTATAGAAATATTTTATATATCTATTTAGTTATATATATTTTTATTTATTTATAATAAACTATTATATTATATATTTATTATTAAAGATGTATATATAGAGAAAAGTATTTATTTTTATATTATACATATATAGAATACCCATATTATAAGATTATATATTATATATTTTTTATAAATATATAATATATATATATATAATATATATATTATATATATATATATATATATATAAATGATATATACATATATATATATATATATATATATATATATATAACGCATATATATATATACCTATATATATATATATATATATATATAGCATTTATTTATATATATATATATATATATATAAATATATTTATATAAAATATATATATATAAATATTTATATATATATATATATTTTGATTTTTAAAAATCCATTTATTTATTTATCCCAAATCCATTTTTATTAACTTATACTTTTTATATATAAGGCTTTATATATTAGTTTATACATATATATATATATTATTTATTTATTTATATATCTTTAAAGAATAAAATTTATAGATATAGATATATATTTAAATATACAGTTCCAGAAGCAATAAATATCAGGGCCAGGCAGCCCTTTCTCACACGCCGGTCGCTAGTTTTACGCCGAGGAGTCATTTCTATATATACATTTTGCCCTCTGCCCTCCATTCAGCCAACAATATGAAACGTGGATTTTTATAGCCCTTTGTGCCCTGTGTTCCATTCCACATGGCCTTAGAAGACTGCAAGGGGGGATTGCAAGTCTCCAAACGCGAGCTGATACTCAACGGTGGTCTTTCCATCATCCCAAGGGCGCCCGTTTTCCGCCCCAATCTACGATTTGAGGAAATACCTTGGAGAGGGAGGCTACCTCTGTCCACGTCCCCACACATGGTCCTCGGCAGAAGACTTCGTCATCCCTACGCCCCTACAATGTGGTAATGTACCCCAGAAACGAGTTGCTAGTCATGATTGCTCAGCCCTTTTACATTTATTAATTTCTGGGCCGATAACTTTGTGTCCCTGCTATTCCTTGTTTAAGCCAGGCCCATGTGTTCACAGCTTCTTTCCTCTGAGTCACAAGTAACACCTCGGGGATCCTCTTGTTTTTATCAGTGCACCCCCGAGTAATTCAATCCCAAAATTCCAGCATTAGATGTGTAACGTGGGTCCTAATATCGTTTCAGACAGACGCCTGTAGCAGAATTATCCTTGGTCCGTGTTCCTGGCATTCCTAAGTTCCCCCCCCCCCTTCGGGAGGACTTCTGCAGCTGTAATTTACCGTGTTCTCAGTTAAATTTCCCTTTGATCTTGTGTGCTATCAAATATAACTATTTTTATAACCACGTGTTTCACGCTCTCCCTATTGAGAAGGAGCCCTCCGCTCCATGTACTGCCTTTTTTGTTTGTGTTTTATATGTCCTGGGTATCTTACAAGGCCATTTGAGAGTAAAGTAAAAATTGTGGAGTCATAAGATCCACCTGCACCAGGAAACATATAAAAATGGCGACCTGACCAGTGATTCTCGTGAATGATTGCATCCCCCCTCTTCCCGTTGTTGTTTGTGTTGTAATTTGTGAAATCAGCAATTAGCTCAGCTAAGCTGGATACGAGACAGATTACTGAACCTTTTGAAAAGCCAGCGCAACAGGGCAAGGAAATTTATGTAAGTAAACTGTGTTTATTTAGCGTAGGGGAAATTTAGAAAAACGTGACTAGTCCTAGGAATATTTTTTTATAGTAGGGCGCATGTCCGAGGATAACGAGAGAGAATCGCCGAAACTTAGCTTTGGAAGCCTTTGCACGCGGCTTGCATGCCATTCAATTAGGTTATATAGGTGATAAATCATTAAAGGAATAGTGCGCATATTCCTCCGGTAGAAAATGTGATTTCAAACCGAATCATTAGATAGGCGCGAGACCTCGTTTATAAACCCACGTGTTCGAAAGTCAGATTAGCATTGCTGACTCGTTACCCTCTCTCTCTCTCTCTCGTTTTAGAAATAGGAGCGAAAGCGTATATTATATGCCAAGGACGAAAAGGGTCAACAACCGTTGTCTCTCAGTTCTGGGAACTCCCGGGTGTTTAATTCGTTCATTCATTTTTTGCGCAGACGGCCTTTGACCGTCCATTCCATGGCCCAGTTAGGAAAACATTTGTTTGTTTGATTTGCTTTGCTCTATCAAATTGTTTTGCATTATTGGGGGTCTGACATTATATGTTCTGTATTGTTCTGTTTTTTTTGTGTTTGTTTTGTGCTGTTACTACGGCTGTGTGTGTTGCCTATCTGTTGTGATTGTGGGATGGCCCCCCCACCTAATTGCCCTTGAGAATAACACTTCTCCCATAAGTCATTAAAACTAGCGCCCATTTATGATCAGACGCCGTCTGTGCGGAAATTCGGCGCCTATATATTCTATTCTTGTCCCCAATAAACCCGTGTCGTCGGTCCGTTGGTGAGACCAATTCATTTCCCATTCAGTCCCCAAATGAGCCCGTTTCATCGGTAATTCGGGAGACCTAAATATATATCCCAATCTAGTCCCCAAGTAAGCCCGTTTGTCGTTACCTTGGGAGACCAATCATTGCTAATTTATCGTCCCCAATCAGCCCGCTTCGTCGGTAAATCGGGAGACCAATCATTGCTAAATTCATCGTCCCCAATCAGCCCGCTTCGTCGGTAAATCGGGAGACCAATCATTGCTAACTCATCGTCCCCAATCAGCCCGCTTCGTCGGTAAATCGGGAGACCAATCATTGCCCATCCATCGTCCCCAATCAGCCCGCTTCGTCGGTAAATCGGGAGACCAATCATTGCTAATTTATCGTCCCCAATCAGCCCGCTCCGTCGGTAAATCGGGAGACCAATCATTGCTAATTTATCGTCCCCAATCAGCCCGCTTCGTCGGTAAATCGGGAGACCAATCATTGCTAATCCTCGTCCCCAATCAGCCCGCTTCGTCGGTAAATCGGGAGACCAATCATTGCTAAATTCATCGTCCCCAATCAGCCCGCTTCGTCGGTAAATCGGGAGACCAATCATTGCTAATTCATCGTCCCCAATCAGCCCGCTCCGTCGGTAAAGCGGGAGACCAATCATTGTTAATTCATCGTCCCCAATCAGCCCGCTCCGTCGGTAAATCGGGAGACCAATCATTGCTAATTCATCGTCCCCAATCAGCCCGCTTCGTCGGTAAATCGGGAGACCAATCATTGCTAATTCATCGTCCCCAATCAGCCCGCTTCGTCGGTAAATCGGGAGACCAATCATTGCTAATTCATCGTCCCCAATCAGCCCGCTTCGTCGGTAAATCGGGAGACCAATCATTGCTAATTCATCGTCCCCAATCAGCCCGCTCTTTCGGTAAATCGGGAGACCAATCATTGCTAATTCATCGTCCCCAATCAGCCCGCTTCGTCGGTAAATCGGGAGACCAATCATTGCTAATTCATCGTCCCCAATCAGCCCGCTCCGTCGGTAATTCGGGAGACCAATCATTGCTACTCATCGTCCACCATCAGCCCGCTCCGTCGGTAAATCGGGAGACCAATCATACGTCCTTTGGAAAAGGGTCCAAGATTCCCACAGCTCTGGGAAATTAATTCTGTGTGCTACTAGCGTCCTCTCCCGCCTGCAAAATGTCGACACGGTCTCAGCAGAGCGAGGATTTCAAGTTCTTCATGTCCTCAGGGAAGGAACTCGGCCTTTCCGGGAGAGAACTAAGAGACTGGGTACAGGAGAGGATGGACGCCATGCAGGCAGAATGACAGGCTCAAGAGAGACGAGAAGAAGCCGCAAGGCAGGAACGAGAAGCAGAAAGACAGGCTCAGGAGAGACGAGAAGCAGCAGAGAGACAGGAAAGGGACAAGCAGCGTGCCCATGAACTCGCAATGCTGCAACAGAGTCACCCTTCGCCTCCCCCTGTCCCCCAGGGGATGAGTGCCTTCAGCCAGGCTCTCGCCTGCATGCCGAAGTGGACGGAGGCCGAGCCCGAGGTGTGGCTCGACAGTGCCGAGACAGTTTTAAAGGCCTGCCCCCTGAGTGCAGCCGAACTCTCCCTGGTGTTGGGCAAGTTCCTTGGAGGGAAGGCCCTGATTGCCTACAAAGCCCTCCGCCGGGAGGAGCAGGAAAATTGGGGTCGTCATGCGCCAGACTATCGCAAAGGCGTGACGAGATAACCCCCTGAACGTTGGAGGAGGCGCTGGCGAGGGCAAGTGAAAGAAGCCAATCAGACCTGGGCAGACTGGGCCTACCAGTCCGAGCGTGCCCATGCCAAATGGTTCGAGTCCGTGGGGGTTACGACCCTCAACGAGGCAATCGAACAGATAAAAATAGAGCACTTTCTACTCTACACCCCTCCGGCCCTCGCCACGCACGTCGCCAAGAGGGAGCCTACGACGTTGGTGGAATGCTGTCGATCGCCGACTCCTGGGATACTCATCACCCCAGGAGAGCTCCCTCCAGCGCAAAAATTACTCCACCTGCCTTCCTTTCGGGTGCCCCTCTGCCGAAGAATGGGCAGTCACAGAAACCCATTGTGTGCGGATATTGCAAGAAAACGGGGCATTCCTTCGAACAGTGCCGGAGCAAGAAACCGGTTCCTCTCTCTCCCAGAAAACCGCCCAATAACTCGCCTCAGCCCTCCACAGGGGCAGTGTGGAAAGACTTCAGCCAGACCTTTTGCACGGCGTGCAAGGTTTATGGCCATTATCCCGCATGGGCGAAATGCCCGAGCAATAATAAAACAAATACTCCCACCGTCGCCCTGGCAATAACGAATCCCGAGTCCTTAGGCCCTCCTGCCGAGGGTCCCATCTATGTGGCACCTCCTCGAGGTAGACACTCGGCACGCCAGGTCAAGGCATTTGACGACTCTGGCGCGCAAATTTCCCTCATAAGGAGGGACAAAGTTCGCTATGGAGCTATAATAGACTGACGCAAGCTCGTCACCATTGAGGGCATAAACGATTTTAAGATGATCCTCCCTACGGTCCAACTGAGGGTCACCCGACCCCACAGAGCCAGGACCCTTCGTCTTGCCGTAGCGAAACACATTCCAGGAGGCTATGACGTCCTCCTGGGCCAAGACTTTGCGTCCCCTTTCAAGCCACAACCATTACGGGGTCCCCATTCCCCAACAAATCATCCAAATCCGAGTCCAGTGCCGCACGGCATCAGGGCCAGTGCCGAGGCCTCAGCCAGATCTCCTTCAGGAGAATCTCGGCCTTCAACTCCTCTGCCAGTGCCCTTAGGCGCGCTGAGCAGTGCCAGTCTCCGTCCGTCCAGACAGACGAGACCACCACCACATCGCCACCAGTGCCGGTGCAAATGTCAGTGCCTGAGCTGGTCACCCCTGCATGCAAGTCGACCCCCCCCTCCGGCCGCCCCCGCCGCAGATTCCTCCGCGAGTCATGATTCTGCCCCGCCTTCCTGGGCTGATGAACTCTGCGAACTGCGCCGGTTAATGTCCGAGATGGCGAACAAAATTCCTGGGTCAGTTGTCGCAGCAGCTGCCCCAGATGGCACCCCTTGCTGCCCTTTGACCTCGGGCCCTCTGATTCCCCGGCCAAGGAGGAGAGGTTCGCGGCGGAGTTACCACGGGTGTGGGTGATCGCAGGTAGTCCACAAGGAGCCCCGAGCTCTTCTGGCCCCTGTGCAAACTTGGCATAGGGCCCCCATCTTCATCTTTGAACGTCTTGGCACCTTTCATCCAGGAGAGGATGCCAAGGCCTTCCGCTATCCTCTTCCTTTCATTTGGAATTTCTATCCCTCATCCTTCTCTATCGATCTTTCCTTCACACTTTCCCTTACTTACCACCGCAAGCGGCAGTTAATATATGGGATATCCTCCCCTTTTAAAATGCACAAATCATTTTATTTCGAAGCAGTAAGAGAGACAGAGTGGGAAGTGGCACGCCCTTACGCCCGTCCTTTGGCACAAGGCAGGCGTGTCAACTCTTCCTGAAGGGGTCGTGCCCTTTGGGTTTCTTTTCCCCGCCCTTGGGCTGAGAGTTAGCTCTGACCGTCGTCTGTGGGCGACGGAAGTTAGATAAAGAAGTAAACCATAAATACCTCACTCTGTTAGCCTTCGTTTTCTACGTATATTATTCACTTTTGCATTTAATCTTTTCTCTATTTTTTAACGAATCTCGAGTCACAAGACTCCTGCCCTTACGAGTTTTAATGATGCCCTTTTAATCAACGCGGTGTGGCCCGCCCTTTAGTAAGAAGTAATGTCCTTCGTTTGTTATTCTGTGTAGTTTCTTTTTTTTATTTATATTTTTTTTATTTACATTTTTTTGTTATCCTTGTCTATTTTCCCCTTCATTTGTTTATCCTCCCACTCATAAGTCGAGTAGTCTATTTATAACTTACACCCGAGTTGTAAGCTGTAGACGTAAAAATTTAGCATCGTTTAAGTTGGCGAATTAAAACCCGCGAATAATCTCTTTGCCTCACAGCTGTCAAGTTATTATCCCTTCAGCTTAGTGTTAGTGGGAAATATTAGCCTATGCTTGTCGAGCTTGTGAACAATTGGAGGTCGATTGAAAAGAAGAATTGAATTCTATTATCACAATTTTGGTAAAGGGGATATTATTTAATACCTACAATGTATTGTCACGAAGGCTGCCTCTTCAAGGCACAACTAATAGCATGCCTGTAATTCCAGGATAGCATTAAGGAATTAGTGGGTTTACATGTGCTTCCTTTTAAATAATGCCTTGTATGTTTTGTGTTTGTTGTTGTTATTTTGTAATTTTGAAGTGCTCTTTGTTTATTTTCGTCTGAGCGCCTTATTACTCCAGTAAAGTAAATCCAATAAAGAATGGGTAGAATCAGTACTTAGGAAGTATTTGAGCAATAATTAATTTGCCAATAAGTTTACCCTTTTGGGGTGTATATTCTAAATTGCACTCCTAAAGTAAACCTTCAGTTTGTTACTGATCAGTGTGGCAGCAGAGTTTTGCAAATAAAGTAAAGTAACGATTGTAGCAAAGCAGAAGATAAAGTCGAACGTTTTCTTCGCTCATTTTTGCTATTATCGATATTCGCACCCACTTATAGGTGTGAATATCATCTTGCCCGGGAAGCTGTAAAGATTAGCGCCAAAATACGCTATGAAAGCGCCCGCCTTTCAGCTTTGCTCGGCCGATAGATAGGCCTCTGTCTATTTTGAACCTGTGAGAAGTAGTGGATACTGGATTGGGTTAGTTTGAACCCGTGAAAGTCCGGGGTATAAGGGCTCAGGAATATAATAGTTGGGGGACAGTAATCTGGCTTTGCACCGTTTTCTTTGGTACAGAAAGATGCAAATACCATTTTCTATGAGATAGCAGCGTGCCCTGGGTCAGGACATCGGCCCCCGCCACCCCTGTCCAGAAGCAATAAAAGGTCAGGGCGAAGGCAGCCCTTTCTCACACGCGGTCGCTAGTTTAAGCCGAGGAGTCACGTCTCGGTGGTCTTGCCCTCTGCCCTCCATTCAGCTCGCCGCCACGTGGAGCCCATCGCCGCCCTTTGTGCCCTGTGTTCCATTCCATGTGGCCTTAGAAGACTGCAAGGGGGGATTGCAAGTCTCCAAACGCGAGCTGATACCCAAAGGTGGCCTTTCCATCATCCCAAGGGCGCCCATTTTCCGCCCCAATCTACGATTTGAAGAAATACCTTGGAGAGGGAGGCTACCTCTGTCCACATCCCCACACGTGGTCCTCGGCAGAAGACGTCGTCATCCCTACGCCCCTACAATGTGGTAATGTACCCCAAAAACGAGTTGCTAGTCACGATTGCTTAGCCCTTTTACATTTATTAATTTCTGGGCCGATAACTTTGTGTCCCTGCTATTCCTTGGTTCAAGCCAGGCCCATGTGTTCACAGCTTCTTTCCTCTGAGTCACATGAGGCGAAGCGACGTGGCTAGCTCATGTGCAGGGATGATGGTATGTACAGATATCTTTCATATTTTGTGCTATCAGGTGCTATTGAAAACAGTGAGCCCACTCCAGAAATTTGTGCTACAAATTAAAAAGACTGATTATGAACAGCGTATGGAATAATCTTGGCCTTCCCAATAATGTGCTGAATCTCTCTAACCATCCCCTCACTGCAGAAGAACAGACTGTTTTAAATCTTGGAGTTTCATTCGCTCTAAAACCTGGTCCCGAGAGTAATCTTAATTTCCTAGTTGCTTTTGATAAACATTTTGCAAAAAACAATTATGACAAGAAAGAGGCATGTCTCAAAGGCATTTTGCTAAAATTTTTGGAGCAAAATAACAAAAAAAATTTGCTCCCGAAAAGATTCTAAAATGCGTTGGTTAGTTTAAGGAAAAGGGGGGATATCATCATCACAAAATCTGACAAAGACGGGAAAATAGTTCTCTTAGACAAGGAGACATACATCAGTAAAGTTCAAGAACTTCTAAACGATGCGGAGACCTATGACAAATTAACAAAAGATCCCACAACAAATATTGCTGCTCAATTTAACAAATCAGTCAGAACCATAGGGGGCAATAAGAAGGACATAGAACTACTAGAGACATTCAAGGTAATCAACCCCTCTCTCCCCTATTTTTACAGCCTCCTGAAAACACATAAAGATGGGATTGCTTTATGCCCCATAATATCTAGCAGGGGCTCTTTCATGTACAAATTATCAAAATGGCTCGCAGACCTGTTATCACCCTTTCTAGGAACTTTCTCATCCTCCCACGTCAAACATGCAGAGGATTTTATACAAAAATTTAATAGTTTAAACATCCCCTCAAACAACTTCAAATTGCTCAGGCTAGACGTCGAGTCATTATTTACTAAAGTCCCGATTGCCGACGTGTTGTCCTTCTTAGAGAGGAAGTCACAACCATATGAAGACCATTTTCCTCTTGGCATAGATAAAACTTTAAAACTTATGAACCTCTGTGTAACTAACAACGTGTTTTCTTTCAATGGTAATTTTTACAAACAAAAATTTGGCTGTAGCATGGGAAGTCCCCTATCGCCCCTTCTAGCAAACTTTTACATGGAATATTTCGAAACAGAACTTTTGTCGTCTATCAAACCCCGTAATATGATCTGGCTTAGATACGTAGATGATATCTTTACTTTCTGGGACAATAGCTGGGGAGACTTTAATGAATTTTTTAATAGGCTAAATTCGCTAGTTCCTGCCATAAAGTTTAAAACGGAATGGGAAAAGGATGGAAAACTGCCGTTCCTAGATGTACTGATCATAAGAGAACAGAACAGATATGCATTTACAGTATATAGAAAACCCACCTTCGCTGTTTCCTACATTCATTTCTTAAGCTACCACGACGTCTCCGTAAAGATCATGGTAGGGTGCAACTTATTCCTCAGAGGACTTAGGATATGTTCAAATGGGTACCTAGAAAGAATTCAGCACGATCTGCCAACACCTAACGCAACTGCTCTATCCACCACACATTATTGAGAGGGCTATTAACAAAGTGAATAAAATATACTATAGAGGTCCCACTCACAACAGACAAAATAAAGCTTCCATACGACGAAAACATCCAAAAAGCCACCAAACAACTCAGGTCTAACAATCCCTTCATTTTCCATTATCCCAAATCTGTCGGGAGTTCGCTCATTAACGTATACTTAAATAACAAAGGGGAAGAAGCCGGAGTTTACAAGATACCGTGTAGCAATTGTAATGACATTTACGTAGGGGAGACAGGTAGATCGCTCTCGCAAAGAATAACAGAACACAAAAGAGCAGTATGTTACGCTTCGGAGAGTTCAGGGATTTTCCTACATATCAGAAATACAGGACATGTCATAAACTGGAGTGGGGCGGAGGTGGTTTTCAAAAGTAGCTGTCCGTACAAAAGAAAGATGCTGGAATCTGCTATCATTAATCAAACCAACAATATGAACTTGTCGGGGGGACATTGGAAATTGGACGACATCGACGCTTTTATCCTCAGACCGCTCCTGAAGATGTCCCAGGAAACACGACCTCCAGAATCGTCACCAAACGGGAGTTAATGAGGCCAAAAACCACTAGGGAATTGGTTATTCTCCTCCTTCTTAGGGAACGGTCACCTGCATGCCATCGGAGACTTAATGCCACACCTATATATGCTCTGTAACATTTCATGTCCATATTCTACCAGTGAACAGGGGCACAGAAGCAAGTGCCCGAAATATATGGTTGCAACGTTTAAATAGTGTTTTATGGGCCTTCTTATATTCATTAAATATATATATATATATATATATATATATATATATATATATATATATATATATATATATATATATATATATATATATACATATATATACGTATATATATATATATATATATATATATATATATATATATATATATATATATATGTGTGTGTGTGTGTGTGTGTGTGTGTGTGTGTATGTATATGTGTACACTTATGTCCTCAGGAAATGAAAATAAGCTTTCATGAAAACTGTTTAGAAAAAGCAATTTCAAATATTCAACGGATACCAAAACTGTGAAGTACATCAATTTAAGGAGAAATATTCGATACACAATTATGTGAAACTGGCTTCAACTGGATTTCCCTAGACTCCGAAAAAAGAGCGCACTTGCACTGACGACCAAATTATAAGTAACGACTCACTTTCAACACAAGCACGTCCACCAGAGGCGACCATACCCGAAAGAGAAAGAAATCACGAATATATTCAGATCGAAAAACAACGAATATCTGACTACTTTTATGTACTACTGAATCATATAAAATAACCGAATAATTGAAAAGCAACTATATGTACGCGTACCCGATATTTGCAAAAAAAAAAAAAAAAATAGCTACTTCCATACGTGGATCTTTTTTTCTGAACATTTTTTATTCATTATCTATTTGCCTTTGCGTTCTGTTTCACTCTTTGTTCGTATGTGGGCATTCTGTTTGGTGGAATCGTGCTTGGCGATCTACTGTAATGGCACTTCCAGATTGTTTTGCCTCATAAAAACAACCACTGACCCGTATTCAAATCCACACAGGTTAGTTACTCTCTCCCGATACCATTCATTCATCTATATATCCTACTTACCGTCCTTTTCATATTATACCATACCAGTAAACACTGCTCTTTAATTCATTCTTAATGTTTGCCATTTCCTCATTCATTTCCTTCGTACTAACTAATGTCTCTCATTCTCAGTTTTCCTTGGAGTGCCATTGCCAAATAATTTCGGAATGAAATAGAAAGTGCCGGCAGCAATGTCTAAAATAATCAGAATCTCGCCTGGTTCCGTTTCTCATTCATTTTGAAGTTTTCATGCGATCATCTTTCGCTAAGGAATTCAAATGAGAGAGAGGAAGGCATCAATTTCTATCAGACGGTGAAGACAAAGGCAGTAGAGAGAGAGAGAGAGAGAGAGAGAGAGAGAGAGAGAGAGAGAGAGAGAGAGAGAGAGAGAGAGAGAGAGAGAGAGAGGTTCTCGGCTTATCAAAACACCCGTCTTGTATTGTTGCTCGTACATAAGAACGACTCTATCCCTCCAGCAGCATATGTCACATTAATGTTAATGAGGCAAAAGCTACAACTAATGACGACGCTCGACCTGTAACGACCCTAATTTGCAGCCACTCAGCTCTGCGGAGAGAGAGAGAGAGAGAGAGAGAGAGAGAGAGAGAGAGAGAGAGAGAGAGAGAGAGAGAGATTTTGCATTTTCACGTTACGGTGGTTAAAAGAAGATTTACCATGACATTAGTGTACTTGTGCAATCAAATTTTGTATAATTTTGCAATTGCAGCGCACCTGTCATCCATCAGATATATTGCATCTATTATGGGCTTATTTCTTGCGAAATTCATTACATCCAAAATGTACATACTACTATTATATGAATATTTACGTTCCCGTACTAGAAAAAATGACGGATATATTATGCTTCACATACTGCTTGCGCATGAACAGCAGCAATCTAAATCTATATATAAAAACAATAAATTGTAGTTAAGCAGGATGCAAAGCAAAATGCATACTTCAGCTGATTTTTTTTATTCAATGTAATATTTTTTTCTGCATCTTATTTCTACCTATCATTTTCACACTTTCTTTTTGTTTGTTTGCATATTTTACGAAAATAAGACAAAGTCCAACTATTGGGCTTTAAAATATAATACACGGTGCATTAAAATATTTTATTCCTTCCTTCAAAATTAAGCTAAAATACCAATATATATTAAAATTAGAAAATAAAGTTCATATCTACCTAAAATATGTGAGGCTTATTTTTTTTTTTTTTAATCGCATATGATACTCTGGAAGATCTACTTCATAAACTGACACGTTTCACTCGGACAAGCCAACAAATCCCTGCTGAAGACAGTCACGGGCAGTAAACCTGGAGCAATGCAGCTTGCATTGCAGTATATGATTAATTGATAGCAATATAGCACAACGATTCAAAACGGATGTACTGCCAACATTCAAAATGTAATTATTGGTTAATCTAGGTGAAAGAGACTTCGACCTTCCAGTCACGTTGATATGAAAAAGACCACGATTCAATTAAAGGTCAAATATTTCTATGTTTTTCTTGTAATTTGGTAGACGCTGAAAGTCTCAGGGTATCAAGTTTAATATTACTAAAGTGCTATATATATATACAATCATTTCATCTGACTTTTTTCCACATCAACTGTGTATTCATTCCCCTGGATTGAAGTGAACAAATCATGGGGCTTTTCCCTTCATTAATGGGTCCTGTCACCATATCTTTAATAATGAGAGCAAATGCCCTTCCAACCTCCAAACCGCCCCCCCCCCCCCCCAACCCTGCTCACACAACCTACTGCCCGGTTAAAAGCCCCAACGCCTGGGAAAATGGATTTCTTTGCCTCCTAATGCTCTGATTAGAAGATGAAAATTAATTAGCGGATTTCAGCTTTCACTTCATGTAGCTCCCAGTCTATAAGTAGACTCGTTATTCCCTTTGCCTGATTTGTGCTTGACTTATTTGTATTTGTTTTCGTATGAGATGCGAGGGTCATATATATATATATATATATATATATATATATATATATATATATATATATATATATATATATATATATATATATATATATATATATATATATATATATTGTTATAACCAATAGATGGCAGTGTAGGTTTGATTGGGGAGTGTAATGTTATTGTATTTTTCCTCCTTGTTTTCTAAAAAGAGTAAAGTTCTGATGTTTCGATCCTTTAAAAGTTTACTTGGCTACTTAGTTTTGTACGTACCAGTGTGTCTCCTGGAATTGTATTGACAAGTTGTGAATTATACTAACTAATATTACGAAAGGATGTAAAGTGAAAAAGTTATATTAATAGTATGGGTAAAGTATTGATTCTCTTGTATTTTTCTTATATGTACATGACTTAGCATTTTGAAGTGTTTACTCTGTATTAAGTGAGTGCTGTGTATTTCGAGTATTTACTCGTTATTATGAATTTATTGTCTTATGTATTTCTTTGTGTGAAGAGTGTTAATACTTAGTATTGCATAAGTATCCAGTGATTTCACTACTATATATATTTATTTGATTTTTCGGTAATACTAAATTAAATATTAAATAATATTTTTATTAATTTGATCAGTGTTTGAATAATTGCCTTGGGTAATCTAAATATTTACGTTTCTCTAACTAATAATTTAAGAGTATTAGAAGCAGAGCGTAACAAGTGGGGGCCTGTCCGGGATATTCATTTGTTTGCCCTCGGTAATTGTTTGTAATGATTGATATTGTGCAAGATTTGTAATATGCTTATTGACGTATTGGTTTTTCTATTTTCAAATTAATTTCTTGTTGTGCAGTTTATCTAAGTATATTAAGTTGATAATTATGGAGTCCTTTAACATTAGTGAGTTTGTTGAAAATCCTACAAGTGGATATTTGAGCTCGCACCGGATGCAAAAGGATGATTGGTTAGAGATCGCTAGTCACTATAAGTTTGCTAAAGACATAAAGAAAGCGTGGCGTAAATCTCAGATTAAGAGTAACGTAATATCGAAGTTAGTCGATGATGGAGTTCTCTCCGAAGAGGCCTTTGATTTATGTGATGAAGGTAGTTCAGCCTTAGAGGTAAAAAGATTAGAAATTCAGTATGCAAGAGAAAGAGAGGAAAGAGAAAGACAAGACAGATTAAAAAGGGAAGAAATTGAGCGTCAAGACAGGTTAGATAGAGAAAAAAGAGAGGAAAGAGAAAGGCAAGACAGATTAAAAAGGGAAGAAATTGAGCGTCAAGACAGGTTAGATAGAGAAAAAAGAGAGTATCAGTTAAAGTTAGAAGCCCTCAAGAGTGGAAGTAAAGGTAAAATTTCTCTTATTGACGAGAGTATACCTGATGTAAGTAAGTTTACTAAGATTGTACCTAAATTTGATGAGTCAGAACCTGATGAATTTTTTTCACTTTTTGAGAAGTTAGCTCAAAGTTTAAGTTGGCCTAAGGAGGTCTGGCCTGTGATTATTCAACCTGCTTTGGTAGGAAAAGCTAGGTCTGCTTTTCTAGCTTTGAATGCTAGT
Source organism: Macrobrachium rosenbergii (assembly GCF_040412425.1). Classification (NCBI taxonomy): domain Eukaryota; kingdom Metazoa; phylum Arthropoda; class Malacostraca; order Decapoda; family Palaemonidae; genus Macrobrachium; species Macrobrachium rosenbergii. The sequence goes on along the minus strand of NC_089782.1, from coordinate 58,378,208 downwards.
GAGTGCAAGGATTATGATTTTATCAAGGATAATATACTTAAAATATATGAACTTACTCCTGAGTATTATCGTTTGCAATTTAGGTTTCGTAAATGTGATAGACAATCATATGTAGAGTATACTCATAGTATTGTTAAACTTCATGATAAGTGGATTAAAGCAGCTGGAGTCACGTGCATGGAAGAGTACAGAGAGTTAATGTTACTTGAACAATTTTTAAGAGGAATTCCTGTTGATGTACAGAGATATTTGTTTGAAAGAGAAGTTACAACTTTGCAGAGAGCTACTACTCTGGCTGAGAATTTTGGTCTGTTAAAGCCATTTAAAAGGAGAAACAATTCCAGGAGATCACCACATACATCACCTTGCAAATCACTGCAGAATTCACCACATAATAGTCCTGGCCGGAGTAAATATAAAGGTCAAGGGAAGAACAATGCTGGAAGTAATAATAGTACGGTTGTGAAATGTTATTTTTGTGGTGAGGTTGGACATATTCATAGAAATTGTCCTGGATGGCTTAAAAACAAAGAAAAGACAGGGAGTGTAGCTTGTTCTCTCCCGAGAATGTGTCGGTATGGTAACGAAAAGTCTCCTGTGGTTAGAGAGGAATTTAAACCTTTCTGTTTTAAAGGAAAACTTTGTGTTCCAGATGAAAGTGCCAATGGAATCTCTGTCAGGATAGTACGAGATATGGGTTCGTCACACAGCTTGGTGGTCAGAGATGCAGTTCCTGGTATAGAGAATTGTATGACTCAAGATAGTGTAATTCTGAAGAGCATTGGCGGATTGACTACAGTACCCAGAGCAAAGTTGCATGTGGATTGTAATTTGTATACAGGGAATACTGTTGTAGGAGTTGTTGACTCATTACCTATACCTAACATTGATTTTCTATTAGGAAATGATATCGCTGGTTCCAGAGTGATTCCAGATCCTGTTGTTGTGGATACTCCTCTGATTGAAAATCCAGTGAAGGAACTAGAAGAAAAAAAAAAAGTTAAGTATACCTTGAAGAACTGAGCTGATTAACAGCCATGGGCTGGCCCTTTAGACTTATTTTACGTGGCTAAGAACCAGTTGGTTACTTAGCAACGGGACCTGAACCACATTCTGAAGCTCAACCGACTCGGCCAACAAAGGGCTTAGGAACTAGAAGAGAACGCCATGTTTCAGTCATGTGTCGTTGAACACAGCCTGAGGATTTTGGATACTGCAAGGAATTTGATTTGTACGGATGCTGTTGATGTTGCAGCAGGTGATGTAGTAGAGGAGCTAGAGCAGAGAAACTCTCCTCTGATAGAAGACAAGGTAGAAAAAGTCAACAATGAAAAGGACTGTAAGCTAGACAATACTATGGAGGAGGTTCGTGAATCTTCTTTACTAGATTGTAACATTTTGGATTCAGAGTTTCATAATCTGTTTGAAATGAGAGAATTTGATATTAGAGATGCTCAAGCTAATGATTATTCTTTACAACAAATGTTTAATGAAGCTGTTTCAGAGAGTGAAATCGCTACAGAAGCGACTTGCTATTATTTAAAGACAGGAATACTGATGAGAAAGTACAGAGCACTATCTACTCCTGCTAATGCTTCATGGGATGTGAAGTACCAATTAGTTGTACCTTTAGGATTGAGAGAAGAAATAATCCGGATTGCCCATGTGAATACATCTGCCCATCTTGGAGTGAAGAAGACCACTCTCAATATTCTGCAATATTTTTATTGGCCTGGAATAAGAGAAGATGTAAAAAATTTTGTAAAGTATGTGATACTTGTCAAAAAGTAGGTAAACCTAATCAGCCTATAAAACCAGTACCTTTATCTCCACAGATTGTATGTAGTGTTCCATTTGAGAAAGTAATTTTGGATTGTGTTGGTCCATTGCCTAAGTCTAAAAACAAAACCAGTATTTGATGACTGTTATGTGCAGTAGCATAAGGTATCCAGATGCTGTACCTCTGTGTAATATTTCTGCTAAAACATTAATTCCTCATCTAGTTAAGATTTTCACCCAATATGGAATACCTAGGATTGTACAGACCGATCGTGGAACTAATTTTACGTCTACATTATTTCAGGAAGTAATGAAAGTAATGGGTATTAAACATTCTATGTCCACAGTATATCATCCTCAAAGTCAAGGTTGTCTTGAAAGATTTCACCAGACGCTGAAAGAAGGATTGACTAAGTTTTGTGAAGAAACTGGTAAAGACTGGGAGGAAGGATTGCCATTTGTTTTATATGCCGTGAGGAATGCACATCAGGAAAGTCTTGGATCTTCTCCTGCCGAATTACTTTATGGAAGACAAATTAGAGGACCACTTAAAGTATTGTATGACACTTGGTTAGACTATAGTGAAGATGTCAGTTTGGGAGAATATGCAACTAATTTAAGAGAAAAGCTTGAGTATTCACGTAAGTTCGCCCATCAACATCTGTTTAAAGCCCAGCATTCCATGAAGAAAAACTTTGATAGTAAAGCAGAGAGGAGAGAATTTAAAGTTGGAAATAGAGTTTTAATGTTAACTCCTATGAAGAAAACTTTTGAAAGCAGATATGAAGGACCATTTACTGTGATGAGTAAGAATCAGAATTTATATGAAATATCTACTCCAGGTAAAAGGAGAGATCGGAAAATAGTACATATAAACAGATTAAAACTTTATTCTACTAAGGAAAAAACTAAAGAAAGTATTGCCATTGCTAGCTTGGTTCTTGTTGAAAAATCTTCTGATCAAGTATCTGATGACCATCTTATAAAAACAGATGTTCGATTATCCAATTCTGACACTATCAACCATCTGAAATCTAAATTGTATCATTTACCCTCTCTTCAATTGCAGGATATAGAAAGGTTGTTGGAATCTTTCCCAGCGATTTGTGGAGACATACCAACACAAACAAGTCTTGTGGAAGTTGAGATGCAGCTTAAGATCGGCTCAGTTCCAGTTAAGAGCGCTCCGTATCGAGTATCTCCATACAAGAAGACCATCATGAAAAAAGAGGTAGATTTCTTGCTAGAACATGGTTTGGCCGAAGTCAGCCATAGTCCATGGTCATCTCCATGTGTACTAGTAGGAAAACCAGATGGTACATATCGGTTATGCACAGATTATCGTCAGGTAAACCAACTTACTGTTTCTGACTGCTATCCGTTACCCAGAATTGACGATCTTATTGACTTGGTAAGCTCATCAAAATTTATATCTCGTATAGATCTTCTTAAAGTCTACTATCAACTACCATTGTCAGAATCCACAAAACCCATAACTGCGTTTGTAACACCTAGTGGACTTTTTCAATACAAGGTGTTACCTTTTGGATTAAAGAATGCTACAGTTATATTTCAAAGGCCAATGAATGATGTTTCGAAGGATTTATCCAATGTTGCAGTATACTTGGACGACATTATTGTTTTTACAGATACTTGGGATAGCCACCTAGAGACGTTAAGGAAGGTATTCGCTCGGTTGAAAGCCGCAAACCTCACACTGAATTTGGCGAAGAGTGACTTTGGTTATGCCCGAATTCAGTATCTCGGATATGTTGTCGGGAGTGGAGAAGTCGCACCCGTTAATGCCAAGGTGAATGCCATCTTAACTGTGAAGGAACCTACCTGTCGGAAGGAAGTTCAACGCTTCTTAGGGATGGTCGGGTATTACAGAAGATTCTGTAAGAATTTCTCGGAACTTGTCTTTCCATTGACTGATCTGACAAGCAGCAAGAAAAAGTTCCAGTGGACCTCAGAGTGCCAGGAGGCATTCGACAAGGCTAAGACTTTGTTAGTCTCAAGCCCAGTTCTCAAATCTCCTGATTTTGGAAGTCCATTTATCCTCGAAGTAGATGCCAGTGAGATTGAAGTAGGAGCAGTTCTTCTGCAGAGAAGCAGACTTCTTACTACATCCAGTGATGTACAGCTCGCAAAAGTTTAAACCCCATCAGTGTAACTACTCTACAATAGAAAAGGAAGCTCATAGTTTACTTTTGGCTTTGGAGAAGTTTGATAATTATCTTCATTCGTCCCCATACACTATTGAAGTATATACTGATCATCAGCCACTTACATTCTTGCAGAAAATGAAGACTAAGAATAAGAGACTAATGAGATGGTGGTTATCCTTGTAAGACTATGATCTACATGTGAATCACATCAAGGGAAAGGATAATTTGCGCGCAGATTTTTTATCCAGGCATCCTGTTATGTAAAATTGTAAGAATTTGTCTTTGTTATGTTATGAATTGTAATTTTTGTTTATCCTCATTGGTTATAATGATGATTTTAAAGAGGGAGGTATGTTATAACTTGACTTATTTGTATTTGTTTTCGTATGAGATGCGAGGGTCATCCAAAAGATGGCAGTGTAGGTTGAATTGGGGAGTGTAATGTTATTGTATTTTTCCTCCTTGTTTTCTAAAAAGAGTAGAGTTCTGATGTTTTGATCCTTTAAAAGTTTACTTGGCTACTTAGTCTCGTACGTACCAGTGTGTCTCCTGGAATTGTATTGACAAGTTGTGAATTATACTAACTAATATTACGAAAGGATGTAAAGTGAAAAGTTATATTAATAGTATGGGTAAAGTATTGATTCTCTTGTATTTTTCTTATATGTACGTGACTTAGCATTTTGAAGTGTTTACTCAGTATTAAGTGAGTACTGTGTATTTCAGTATTTACTCGTTATTATGAATTTATTGTCTTATGTATTTCTTTGTGTGAAGAGTGTTAATACTTAGTATTGCATAAGTATCCAGTGATTTCACTACTATATATATTTATTTGATTTTTCTTTAATACTAAATTAAATATTAAATAATAATTTTTTATTAATTTGATCAGTGTTTGAATAATTGCCTTGGGTAATCTAAATATTTACGTTTCTCTAACTAATAATTTAAGAGTATTAGAAGAACGAACAGAGGTACGGGTGGCCCAAAAGCTCGATGCCCCAAGACACCATGTTTTTGGAAGCCAGGAGACGCTCCTCTGACCTCATCTGTAGCACAAGTGCTGCATTTTCCCGCTCCGCTTGTTGAACTGACTTCGACGGACAGCTGGAACGGTTGTTAGGCGCCAACAACAGTCATAAAAGGTTCGTACGTTGCAAGTAGTCAATACCAGCCCTTCCCTCTTTTACTTAAACTCCTTAAAATTCCATTTCTTTAAACTTTAACTCCTTCCTCCACAAAGCAATCCTCCTTTGTTCGAGTCCTGCCTGCATCCCCATATCTCGCCATTTACGTGCCTTGAATTCAAGTAAAGATCCTGTGATAACCACCAATTATCCATCCCCCAGTGCAATTTAAGGGCTATTTAGGTTAAGCCAGATTAGTGTTAATTTTATCTTTGTGTGAGTGCTATCACAGGTTCATTGTTAAAGTCTACGCTGCTCCGATTCTCAGATTGTGCCTACGTGATTCCATTATAATTATCTGCTGGACTACGTAGGGCTAATAGTTAAGCGTAGAGTATCCCCATTTATAAGGGGGGAATTCCATTTCCTTCAGTGTGTACCGTCATTCCTAACTTAGAACGTCTCTTTCAGGGGAGACATGTGGACTGATCGCAATCCATGCTTCAGTATCTCGTCTACCATCAAAATCCTGAAAATTCCTGGTCGCAGTCATTTCCAAATTCCGTTGTGGCCCGAAAATGTTCACATGAAATATTCTCCCATCCTGGAGTTCCATCATTTGCATTATCTGAGACTATTTTGTGTAATCAGGGCAAGACTGAATGTTATTATTATCATTGGACTGATTGTAATGCATATTGGCCCCATTATTAATCAACTTGCTTGTTGCCAAATCATTGCATTATTGTTCCCTGTGTCCTATATCTGAATCTACCCCTTAGTGATTATGTTGTTCTGTTGTCTCATTGTTTACTTGCTAAGTCTCTGTAAATAAACCCCTGTAAATTTGTAAAAGAATTCTAATTCCCATATGGCGACCTTCCTCATTCAATTGTGAATCCAGGAAAATATAAGGTAAGTTTTCAAATAACTTTTCCTTTTGCTCATAAACTGGGCTTTCTTGGTTTCGTGGCAGCATCATTATAATTTTATTTCAATTTCTCACCAGCCAAGAGTCCAGTTTATGACAGTGACGACCAATTGCCAGGATTAGTCTATTAGCGTTGATTAGCCTCGCTATTAAGCTAGACTAGAAAACCAGGAATATATAAATCAATTATTTCAATTCACGGTAATCATTCCATTATTCAAGAGCACAGGAAAGAGATCGAAGCCCACAACTTTGGTAAACAGACTCTGTGCATGTCCTAAAATTAAGGAAATAAGAGTAATAATAATGTTTCTTTAAAGAAACGGAACAATTCTCGTATCGTTACAAGTGTTCATAACACAGGGGAACGCATAGGGTTCTTATATTAGCGAAAACAGAGAGGTAGGCTCGCAGTGTCCAGCCGGCAAAATTTCTAGTGTGTAGGACAAAGTGTAAAGTTGCTACTTAAGGAAGGGGTTAGTTAGGGAATTTTGCATGTGTAAGCTAGGACCAGTAGCTAGGAGTTTATTTCAGAATAGTTATGGCAAAGAAAATGTACATTTCTTGGTAAGTGATACATTTTGAAATAACCATTAGCTTACAGGAAACCGTATAGCGATATCTGGCATTTATACGGCTAGCGAGAAACAGTGTTCAAATGGCGCATGTGTAGAACTGTCCCAGTGTTGGAGAAATAAAACCAGTTCCAAGCATAGGTATTTAATGATCCTCCAAGTTCATATTAAAGTCTATTAACGTAAAGTAAAGACAGTGCTGATATTCAAAGATTAATAATTCATTTCACTTAGCAAGAAAGTAGAGTTTTTTCCTTCCAATTCCACTTCGTCCTGTCGCCGACAAAGCAGGAGCCTACGATCAGCTGTTTCCCGCGCGTAGTCGCTCCCACAACGTTCATTCAAGGAACGAGCCTCCTCCTTGTGTGCTTAACGAAACTCGGGAAACTTTGTGAAACAATTTGAAACACCCTTGCGTACCATACCCTAAGCTTTTGATGCGTGCGATCCAGTAGCCATTCCATAAAGACTTACACCTTAACGTAATTTTGCAACCATAATTTATTTTCGCTTAAGCGTAACATAAGGTGATTAAAGTTTCGTAACAAATACATGCCATTACATATCGCTCACCGAGAGAGAGAGAGAGAGAGAGAGAGAGAGAGAGAGAGAGAGAGAGAGAGAGAGAGAGAGAGAGAGAGAGAGAGAGATTTTTTTCTCCGCTTCCCTCTCGCATTAGTTCATTAACACGGGACCGACATAATTTACTTACGAGTTTGGGAACCAACTCACAAATTATAAAAGGCAGATACAAAGAATTATATTAGTAATTAATAAGGGAATTTCAAATTCATTACCCATTTAAAATTTTTATCCTATACACAGTGTGTAATTTCAGAACACTTGTGTTTAGCAGATTAATCAAGCATACCAGTTTTTTTCTTTCCAAGTACTTCAGATCAAACCATTAAAGCGCATATATATTATATCTCCTGACGTGTCGTCCAATTGGAGCGTGGGAGTGGATGTATATCTTATTTCAGACTTGCGTGTTGCAAGTGCTAAAAAACCATTGCACACTGTGTGCCTCCCTCATAGCCTACCTGTCCTCATGTCAGGCAGCGCCCACTAGTTTTCATAACTAGCTACCCACTCGTGCCACATCCAGTTTCCATTCTTCTCAGTCCCACCAATCTGCGGCACTACTAAGCACCCAATCACTGAAGCACTTATCTTTCTCCTTTCACTTTCCTATCTCTCCCCTTCTGTTGGATTCTCTCATTTACCTTTTTACTCCCTACTTACCTTCTGCTCAGGCAGAGTACCTCGGCTTCAGTGCCAATTCTTGCACTGACATTTTCCATTGCTCCATGGAGCGCACCGGCACCACAGTGCCACCCAACCAAAGCAACCTCTTATAAGCCCTTGCACCTGTATTGAAGAAACAGAGTACCATACAACCGGTGTTTCCGCCCATAAGGACCGCAGCTCCTTCAGGAACACCTCATTAACAGTGCATCCACCCATAAGGGCCATAGACTTCCTTCAGGAGCACTCCATTTGCTAGCGTATCCGCCCATAAGGACTCAGACTTCCTTCAGGAAAGCTTTCCCCTAGTGTGACCTTCGCACGGCACACTCATCCACAGTGCCACCTCATTCAAAGGTGCCACTCATTGAAGTGCCACTAATCTAAGGACACTTCCTCCTTGTCACAAACCTTTCCTCCGGGAACACCCAAGTAACTTGCTCAGCACCCCTTCCCCATCAGCAACATGTCAACCGAGGAGCACCAATATTTTAGGAATATATGGAAGGATCACGGTCTTTCCGGCCAGGCCCTTCAAAAATTTGGTAAGGAACAGATCGCTGAGAAGAGAAAGTATGAAGAAGAACAAAGGCAGCAAGAAGCCGAGCAGAGGAGAGAAGAAGAAGAAAGAGAAGAGCAGAGGAGGCAGCAAGAAGCCGAGCAGCGGAGAGAAGAAGAAGAAAGAGAAGAGCGGAGAAGGCAGCAAGAAGTCGAGCAGCGGAGAGAAGAAGAAGAAAGAGAAGAAAGATGAAGACAGCATGAACTAGCCCTCAAAGACAGGGAGCTCAAGTTGGAGAGAGCCAAGAAGGAAAGTGCAGAGGCTTTAGCAGCACAGGAAGCCTCTAGTCCCACTCCATCTGCCATAAATACCTCTTGTTAACCTCGTGGGAAAATGGACTGAAGACGAGCTGGAACAATGGCTCGAAGAGATCGAATTCCTCTTCGAGACCTATGACGTCAGCCTGGCTGAGAGGGCCTTACTGCTTACCAAGCACCTAGACGAGAAGGCTAAGGCTGCTCACCGAGCCCTGGAAAGAGATCAACGAGGGGACATGGCTGACATCCGTGAGGCCATCACTAAGGCGTATGAAATCACCCCTGAAAGGTGGAGACAAAGATTCAGAGGTATGGCTAAGAATGTCGGCTGGTCCTGGACAGAATGGGCCTGTCACAAGACCCAAGCTGGGACCTGCTGGTTAGAGTCTATGCGGTGCGACACCTTTGAGGATTTGTTCAACCGGACCATGCTGGAGGACCTCTTCCAGTGTGCACCCGGGCCTCTGGCTGTGTATCTTAATGATAAGCAGCCAGCCACCCTCAAGGAAGCCTGCCGCTTAGCTGATGCCTGGGAGACATATAATCCTTCCCATGGCACCTTGCAGCACAAAATAGTGCCACCTGGACACCTCTCGGGCCTCAATCACTCACGGAATGGCCCGCCTAATAAACCTCCATGCCTCATCTGTAAACGGTATGGCCATGTCGAAGCAGATTGCCGCTATAAGGATAGCAATCAGCAGGGCAACAACTCTCGGCAGCCTACCAGCAACCGTCAGTCCTCCTCTGCGCCTAATTCAACACCGTCTTCCCAGCACACCACTGCCGGAAAATCAACATATCACCGGGGCCCCTGCCGAGACTGTGGAGCTTCAGGATACTCTTCTGCTGAGTATCCTGCATGCCCAAAACATGTGGTCAAGCCCAGGCACATGAACATGATTAGTGCCACCGCTTCCTTAGCTGAGCCGTCGGAGAGAACTCACCCTGAGAGGGTCTGGACCCAGTCCGTCTCAGTGGCTTCTCTGGATGGTTCCGGCCCCCCAGTGCACCTGCCAACTACTGCTGACACTGGCTCAGACATTAGTCTGATCGACCGGGCCCAAGTGCCAGCCAGTGCCAAGGTAGAGGAGCACACCAAGTGGACCTTGACCTGGGTGGGCGAACAGTCCCTGACCATCCCCACAGTTGAGCTCAGGGTGATTACCCCTTGGAGCAACAAGGCGCATCGTCTTGGCGTTATCAAGCGAATTAGGCACGGAGTGGAGTTCCTGCTTGGTCGCAACATCCTCTGGGGATGTCCCACCCCCACACCACACTGTTGCCTGACAGCTTCCACCAGCACATCCAGCGCCACATCTTCAGATAGGGACACAGCCTTTGTGACAGCTGTGCCACCGTCAGCCGAACGTAATCCACCACATTCACCTGCTAGGCCTAGTCTGCAGGTCTTGTGCCTGGAGAGCCACCAAATAATTACTCCCCATTCCAAAGGGATCACACAAATTACTGCTGCAGGACCTGCAACATAAGGGGACACACCGAGAGATGGTCGAAGTGCCCCAGTAGGCTAAACGCAGCGGCTCCCTCCACCGAACCAAGAGGCCCAGTCCTCTCATTAAGACAGGAATCGCTGTCCCAGATCACGCCAGGGACACCGAGGGGTCTCGATCTCCCGGGTCCCCCTTCAGCTTTGTCTGACACCAATTTGCTGCCAGTGCCACTTGCGAGCACTGGTCAGTGCCAAGCTCCACCCATCTTGGCTGGATGCTCCCTACCAAGCGTACTTCCCGAGCCTGGCCCGGAGTTAGTGCCAGTGCCGGACCACGAACATGACTCGGATCCTCCAACGAGAGATCCACCAAATCTCACAACTGTGATCACCGCACAGTGCGAACCTCCAACCCCTGATGTTTCTTCTTCCCACACTCTTCCACCTGCTGAGGACGACCCTCTGGCAGGCCTGGACATTACCGCTTTTCTGGTCGACCAGGAACTGTCCGGCCAGGACGCAGACGCTGGTTCTCTTCCCATGACGGTTGTCGCAGCAGCTGAAGTAGGAGGCCAGCCCGTAGCCCTTGAGGCTGGCCCTGATCCTGCTCCTGACGGCACTCCTGGCCATTCTTCAGAGTCAGTATCCTCATCGACCCCTAGGAATGGCCTAGCCAGACACTGGAGGCCCCCAATGAAGAAGAAGGGGCAGAAGAAATTCACTTAGTGAGTCAGAGCCATAAGCTCTCTTGGCACTCATGCCCATTGGCGCAGTGTCGCTTCCATCTCAGAGCGATCCTGGCACCTGCCCAGAGAGGGTAGCCTGTGTGACCTCTGAGCCCGTAGCATTAACCATTAACCACTTAGGCCATTGTACTACTAACCCTCTTCCAACTAACCTCATTCCAACCCACTCTAGACTCAAACTGATATATTACTTAATCATACATTGTGAATTACCCTTCAGGTGCGTCATGTTTCAATTTGTTGCGTGTTAATCGTAAAGCGTAGTGCCGATCATAACTCAGTGCGTGCCATTCGTTAGTGCCAGCTCGTTCAGTGCCAGAGTCATAGGGATAGTAGGTTAGGTTAGGTTAGGTTAGGTGTTACAGTGTGCATTTGTCTAGGCGTAGGTTTCTCCCATCCTCCTAGCCAGTTAGTGGCCGTATCCATACCCTTAGGTAGGTTAGCCTGTAAATTAGCCAATTCAGA
>NC_089782.1:58349397-58361897 GCF_040412425.1 Macrobrachium rosenbergii | reverse complement strand
AGATCTTAAAGAATCGTTCAGATGAGAGAGTCAAGATAGTTTATCCTATAAAAATGCCCCTATCTCATATTGAGAGGAAATATTATTTATAAAGGATCGGAAAACATTAAAGGGGAATTTTAAATTAAACAGATGAGGAATATTTTAGATAATGAACAATGACACTTTATATAAGAGATCCAAATGTTAAAAATATTGTTCTCTAAAGAAGGACGTATAAATAGAAATGATTTAAAATAATATTTAATGGCCAGCACCATTTCACAAAATATAAAAATCAAAAATGGCGCATCATCCATTATTCTAAATCCTTTATATCAACATATTTAATAAAAAGATCATATAGTAAGGGACAGTCATCTACAAGTCTCCTCATTGGAGCTCTCTATATATTCTCTCTCTCTTTCTCTATCTCTACTTCTATTTGCCATGCCGTAAATAGATCTTAGAAACAGTTAAAAATAAAGAGGCTGTCAGATATATGAATTTTAATTACATTCATCACGTAAAGGATTATTGGTATTCATTAATACATTAATGTTGAAGATCACTGCTTGAAGAGCTTCTATCTAACTTATCACAAAAAGTAAGCTGTTCATGACAAGTTCAATGGGGGCAAATATTCTTATAATATATTCCATAGTATTTTTCTAGTTTCATTGTAGTAACTATACTTATTATTTTATTTGCCATTTCCCTTTATCGTCTGTACTGATTCATCGTATATATGTTTCTAGAACTGAGATACTAATATGTGAAAGATCAAAATGGGATCAGCCGTATATAAACAAAATGCACACATTTAATTTTATATATATATATATATATATATATATATATATATATATATATGATATATATATATATATATATATATATATATATATATATATATATATATATATATATATATATATATATTATATATGTTTATATACTATACATATATATATATATATATACATACATATATATATGTATATATGTATATATATTTTCATGATGTTGCCTTGCAATACGTATATCCTCCTATAATTTTGATGTTTACTTTTTTTTATTATGTGTTATGTGTAATGATGATGATTGTTGAAGTGTCATATTTAGTTTGGCATCAGATCTCAAAAGAACTAATGATTAAGTAACTTAATAGTGTAATTTAGAATTGATAATACAATTTTAATAGTAATGTAGTTTAGAATAATATCTTTCTTGATAAAAAAAGTATAGAATATGAACACGTGTGTGTCCAGCAAAGACTTGTTTCATTTCAATTGTCATCAGTTGAGATAAGAGGAAATGCTTTGTTTTGGGTTAGTGATGACAGGTTTGGATAACAAATGCCGATTCGTCCCATACAGAGCTCAAGACGAGTGATTTCACGTTGTTACATGCATTGTTCAAGTCACGTACGCCACTTTGAGAGAAAAAATACGTGTCTTGATCAATTACGTCATGTTTTGTAAGATTGCATTCAAAATGTTTTGCTGGGATGACGTAATTTTCCTTCTAAAGTTTCTCCATTGTATCTCGCACCCAATGCTTTAATGACGTCACCTCCTGCTTCTAGAACTTTTTGTATCTCGTACCCAAAATGCTTTAATGACATCATGTAATTGTTTCACGTGTTACTGGAATTCTAAAATTTGTTTCATTCTGATTTCTGAGACCAGTTAATTTGGTTCCATCTCTCTCTCATTCTTCTTAGAAAGAGATTACTTTTAACGTAAATTTTGTGGTCACTTATTAGCATTAACTTTTGAGATCTGAATTTAGTAAAGTTATTTAGTTTGTAACAGCGCCTGGTAAAAAAAGTGTGTTTTGTGGTAACGCAGCTGCAGCAAGTGATTTACAGAGGTTTTCACAAGTTTGTGTAAGGTAACGTGAATTTTACTTATTAATACCATGGTATGATAAGTTAGGAAATTTTGAACAAGTGAAATCATTATTGATAAATCTTATGTGTATTTTTGTGTTTTTCTATTTACAATCTCTTTATATTTTCAAAATTTTTATGTTTGTGATGTAACATTTATTTACGTAGCATTTTAAATATTTCTTAAAACATTGCATTTCTTGCATAATTTTAACATTGCATACTTGATTTTGCATATTTTTCATTTATTAAGATTTTCTTTTAAATCTTGAGTAATTCTTGATAGTTTAAATTTTGTTTGATTAATTTAAATTCTTGATAAAGTTTTTTGTGAATTAGTTTTGTTTCATAATTTAATTCAAGAATTAATTGAGTGTTGTGTTATTTTCAAGTAATAATAAATTTTTCAGATTGTGAATTCTAATTAATTAATTATAAACTTTGAATTTAAAAATAAATTTTTGTATTTAACATTTTTAGAAAACGGTGTTTCATTTATTGATCACCAGTGAATAGGATTGATTGTGTGTGCATAAGGCAAAGTGATAAACATGTTTTGTTCTTTTAGTTTTGCTAAAGTGAATTAAGACCAGGAAACAGTTAGAGTTTTTGATGGAGTGATGCCCTTCTACTCTAGAATATTTCTAGTTTAATTTTTGATACCTCACACATATTCTGATAGACTTAGTTTGATTTTTCAAGTAATAAATAAGTTTTTTCTTAAGGGATCACTGTTACCTTTAGAGTACTCAGTCGTAATAATTAATGTTATGAGAGTTCAGTTATCTGGCTGAAGTGAGGCATATTTTTGAATCTTGAGATTAGTTGTGTAGTAACCAGGTATTTGATACGCATTGTGACATTATATTGTTTGGTGGCCAGATCAGAAACCCTGGAACAAAACTAAATATCACTCTGGTCTGTGGTTTATACTGGTGGTGTTAGGGATATATTTTGATAGGAGAGTGACCACATATTTAGTTTTTGCTTTGTATTGTGAATTATTTAGTTGAGTAACTTAGAGAAAATGGCTCTGTTCAATGTTCAGAAGTTTTTAGCGACTCCTTCCATCCAAGAGTTATCTGAATCCAACCTGACTAAGGCACAGTGGATTTCTTTAGCAGTGGCATGTGGGGGTAATGTGTCTAGTGGTATGATTAAGGCACAAATCAAATATATTGCAATCCAAGCATTGATGGACTCTGGTAAAATAGATGAAGAGGTAGGAGATGCACAAGAGTTGTTGAATGCAGCTGAGGCAGAACTTAGAGATAAACATGAGCAAAAGAAAGAGAAAAGTGATGCAGAAGCAGAGCTTAGACGTATAGAAGCAGAAGAAAATTTGATTAAGCTGAAGATGCAGGCTGAAAGAGAAAATGCAGGCAGAAAGAGAAAAAAGAAGAAAAAAGAAAAGAAAAGAAGAAAGAAAAAAAGCAGCAGAAGAAAAGAGAAGAGAAAAGAGGCAAAAAGAGCAAAAGAGGAAAGAGAAAAAGAGAGAAAGAGAAAGAAAAAGCAAAAAGAAGAGAAAGAAAAGAGCAAAGAAACAAGAAGATTATGAAAGAGAGATGAAATTGATAAAAGCTCATCCAAGTTACCTGTAACACCATCTAACCCTACTCAAGGTAATTCAGTCCCTGTATTTGATGTAGTAAGAGTGCATAAGTTAATTCCAAAGTTCACAGAAGAAGCTTCAGATGAGTTTTTGATCACTTTCAAAAAGTGGCTTCAGGTATGTGATGGCCAGAGGATAAATGGTCAGTCTTGTTACAGAGTGTTCTCATTGGTAAAGGACGAAGTGCCTATTTAGACTTATCAGCTGATCAGTGTAAAGAGTACAAGGTACTCAAACACAATGTGCTACAAGTTTACCAGATGACCCTGAATATTATAATGAAAGATTCAGATCTTTGAGAAAGGATGACAAGATAACTTTCTTGGATTATGCCTACAAAGTAAGAAGATGTTTTAAACGATGGTTGGAGGCTGCTAAAGTTAAATCTATGGACGAAACTTGAGGAGTTAGTAGTCCTAGAACAATATCTTAGAGGAATTCCTGAACACATAAGAGCCTATTTAAGAGAGAGAGTTAAGAAACTTGACAAAGCTGCTACATTGAGTGAAGATTTTAATATAATTTCTAGCAAAAGAAATTATAATGTCAAGTACCAGAACCAACAATGCACAGGTTTCAGGTCTCATCCAAATTTCAGGAACATTACAACTGGAAATCCTTCTAGTGGCTATGCCAATACAAAGTCAGGTAACCCCTCAGCAATTGAATGTTAAATCCTCATCATCCAGTCTGTTTTCAAGACAGATACAGAAGACTAATGTTGTCTGCTACAAGTGTGGAAGAGTAGGACACTACAGTCGAGATTGTTATCAGACACAACAGCAGACCAAACCAGTTGGTCAAGTGGTTAAAGTAACCAGGTGAAAAAACTATGAAGAGCAGTGTGGGAAACTGAGACTTGAGACTAAACAAGCAGAGTGTTTAGCAACCAGTGGAAATGTAACTTCAAGCAGTGAGTGGCTGAGCAGCTTGGAGGCTTTTAAGCCATATATCTATGAAGGTACGCTGACAACTCAAGGAGGAAGTGTGCAGGTACCAGTCAAGGTATTACGTGATACGGGGAGTAACCATAGTGTGGTAGTTCGTGGTGCTCACCCACAGTTGGAGAAGAATCTCACCGGAGATTCAGTTATTTTGAAGGGTATAGGAGGAGAAGAGGTAACTCCTATATGCCGCTTGCATTTGTCCTGTGAATTGGTGACAGGAAATGTTGATTTTGCTGTAAAGGACTCACTAGCTGTTGAAGGTGTACATGTTTTACTGGGTAATGAAGTTGGTGGTGTACCATTTGTTCCTTGTCCTATAGTGACAGACAAACCGTAGATTTAGAGAAGAAAAACCCCCACCTGTTTCCAAGTTGTGTAACTACCAGGAGTATGAAGAGAACTATGTCTGCAAGTGAAGATACTGAGGATTTACCTGCACCAGAAGGATCAAGTGACGGATCTTTAAGCTTAGAAGAGCTGTTCCAGGAAAGTGAAGTTTCCCTAGTGTTAGTAATGAAGAGATTTCCCAAGAAGAAGAGGATCCTGTTGTTATTGAAGAGACTCCAAGTAGTCAAAGTGTTCCTGAAGATAGTAGTGAAACTACAGAAGGCATTAGTTAGCAGATATGGAGAGTTCAGCCCTTGAAGTTGGTCAAGTGACAAGAGAGAAGCTAATGAAACTGCAGAAGAGGGATACAACGTTGGCTGATCTTGTTCTTCAGAGTTGTTGATCAAGAAGAGATGCAACAAACCTCCACCTGTTATTATCTAAAGGAAGGATTGCTAATGAGGAAGCATCGACCTGCAGATATACTAAGAAATGCTGAATGCGGTGAATATCATCAAATTTTGATTCCATATCCATTGAGGAAACAAGTTGTAGCAGTAGCGCACGAGTCTGGACATATGGGAATCAGGAAGACTGTTGAGAAGATTATGAAGTATTTTTCTGGCCTGTACTTCACAAGGATGTTAGCAGATTTTGCAGAGTGTGTCACACATGCCAGATAGGTGGAAAACCGAATGAAACCATTCAGAAAGCCTCCCTACAACCCATAGAAGCTAGAGGAGAACCCTTTAGCAAGTTAATTATAGATGTGGTTGGGCCACTTCCGAAAACAAGGAAAGGAAATGAATATCTGTTAACATTAATGTGTCCAGTGACTAGGTATCCTGATGCAATTCCTGTAAGAAGTATAAGTGCAAAGGTAATTGCTGAGAAGTTGATGGAGTTTTTCTCCAAGTTTGGAATACCAGAAATTGTGCAAAGTGATAGAGGAACAAACTTTACTTCAAAATTATTCCAGGATGTGATGAACTTGTTAGGAGTAAAACAACAGTTATCAACTGCTAATCATCCAGAGACTCAAGGAGCCTCGGAAAGGTTCCACCAGACATTGAAAAGTATGTTAACTAAGTATTGTAATGAATCAGGAAGAGAATGGGATGCTGGTTTACCTTTAATGTTATTTGAAGTTAGGAATGCTTATCAAGAAAGCATGGGATGTTCACCAAATGAAATGATTTTTGGTCGAGACATTAGAGGTCCATTGAAGATTCTTGCAGAGAATTGGAAAGAAAATCAAGAGGAAATCCAAGGGAGAATATGTGAAGAACTTGAGGAAAGGTTAAGAGAAATTAGAAAATTCTCTTTAGAAAATTTGAAAAATAAGTCAGAGAAAATGAAAAGAAAATATGATGCTAAGACTAAGCTAAAATTTTAAAATTGGACCAGCAGGTTCTAGTGTTCTTACCAGTGAAAAATTTATCTGGCTTACCAATAAAAAAAAAAGGTCTTTAGGATAATAGAGAAGTTAATTGATCGAATTGTTGTGATTGAAACACCAGGAAGAAGAAAATAATGGACAAATTTGCATTACATGTGAATCTTTTGAAACCTTATTTCTCCAGAGACTAAAACTGAAACAGTGTCAATAACACCAGACAACTTCACAAACAGAGGAACGATGATGGCAATTCTTATCAGTGGAGCTAATCTTCAAGATAAACAATTCTTCAATATTAAAAATTTGGAAGATAAACTAAAACATCTGAGTGTTGAGCAAAGTAGTGAATTAAGTGAAGTTAAAGTCCATCTGTTCAACCATTTAAAGGTAATTTTTTGTATCTTAAGGCTTGAAATCTTAATATCAGATAAAGATCAGAAATGGAAAACAAAGTTAATAAAAATGATCCCTTATCACCTTTTCATCAGATGTTTTGAAGAAAGAAGTTGAATAGCTATTGCAGCATGGATTAGCAGTCCCAGTTCAAGTCATTATAACCTCCTTTCTAAGTGAAGAAACCAGATCTCATTTAATTGTGTATGATTTGTTAGGTTTCTCTGAATTCCATCAAACAAACAATTATCCCTTGCCTCTTATTGATCAATTTTAACTTGATATGGAAAGGATTGGGCTTTCAAGCCAAATTTGTTGCTCAAGATAGACTTGTTGAAACTTTTATACTGAACAATCTTGCTTAGTTGAGAATGTTAAGTTTTATTCTTGAAATTAAGTGCACTCTTTGTGTGTCTCAATACAAGGTTTTTCATTACTTGAGTTCTTTTTGTAAATTTGAAATTCTTAGTCTTTAATTTAGTTTTTAATTTGCGTTTGATGAATAAGTTTTTGATTTTTTTGTTTTATTTAATACAAAGGAAATTGATTGAAAATTTAGAAAAAGTGTTCTGGTAAAAAAATGTTTCTAGAATCATCAATAAAAACTGAAACTTTCAAATGATAATTTTTAAAACTGAATTGGAAAAAATGGGATCAATTATTGACAATATATTGGGAGGATAATTGTTAATACATAATGCTAACGCATCAATAACAGGACAAGTTTATTTTTTTTAACTGATTTTAAGCCAGGATAGGAAACTGTTAAATTTCTTTTGATGAACCCATATTAACAATGTAGTATTTCCGTTTATTTTCAGTCCTAAAACTTGTTTTGATCCATTTTTTGAATTTATTTTATTTATGAAAAAAAGCTGCAATTAATCAGTATACCAAGTTACGGATCAACTTAATTTTTGTTTGCAAGTTCAGGCATCCGCAAAACTTGCAGGATGATTTTGATAATTTCTGGGGCTTTGAAGAATGGTATATCTTCCATGGAATGTGCCCTAAAATATAATAATAATAATAATCATCATCAATCAATCGTCAAAGAAAAGTTAGCTTTAAGGCCAGGCTTAACAAGTTTATTGCAAGCTGTTGTACCGTCGAACCAATATCTTAAAGGTTGCCTGGATGAGCAAAGGATGGGCTATCTATAAGATAAACATCTGAAGGATTTCAGACTTGAGGAGAGACAAAGAACTGATAATGCAAGAATAAACATATTTCAAGAACTGTGCAGATAATTCATAGCAGATTATAAGTTAAGAGGAACATTGAAAATATCTTTCAGTTCAAAAGAAGAATAAAACAATAAAAAATAAGAAAGAATAAATTTACAATAATGTTAACCCCATTAGAGACATCTAAACTTTTGAAGCTGACAAAGGGAGAGGTTAAGAAGCCGAAAGTGTTATGGAATGATAGCAAATTAAAAGTTTACAGAGATGAGTGTCTAAGAAGGCAGTTTAATTTGACATGTCATATCAAAATAATATATAACCACTTGACCATAAATATAGATATATAAGTTAGAATTGAACAATTTTAATAGTTCAGTAATCTGATAATATCTTTCTAGATCAACAGTCATATAAATCACGTTATTGGAAATGTCCAGAAGATGACCAACATTTCAAATTCTCATTTGAGATTTATGTTTAGTGGCGCCAATGCTTGTTTTGGGCACCTTAACAACTTGAAAACAAATACATTTATTATCCGTTCAAAGAATAGAGATCTTCACGTTGGCATGCAAAATGTTCGCCAACTTTGAAAAACTCCAGAATAGGTGAACAAGTTATGAGGTATTTTCATAAACGTTTTGCTTTGATGAAGTCATTCTTCTTCGCGGGACCATTCAATGAAAATAAAGTAACATTTGAATAATTTAATCAGGCATCAAACTGGCTGGAAGGATGAATTCACAGAACGTTCTATTAGAGTTTTCTTTCCAAAATGTCCTTTTCAATTTTATCGCAGGAAAAATGATGTTGCGATAGTTCATGTTTCCACCAGACGTTGAGCAAAAATTTGTTTCTTCAAATCTGAAGACCAATTGATTTCTTCCTTTGCTAAAACTTAGAAATGGAATATATTTTTCGTAGTGACTTTTGAACAATATATTAGTATGTACATCAATTTACAAAATATTTTTTTTTTTTATAAATCACTTTATTTTTAATAAAATTGAATCTTACTGTTTTTCGTGCATTAATGATTTTCTAAAATTTGGTAAGTAACCTGAATTTGTAATACGTAAATTTCATATCATGTGGCTGTGCATTTAGTTAAACAAATTTTATTGACAAGCAGTGAAATCATTATTGATAAATCTTTTATGTATTTTTGATGTTTTTCTTTTACAATCTCTTTATAAAACTTGTTTATGTTGGTGATGTAAAAATAATAATTTAGCATTTTAAATTCAACTTTTAGGACAAATAATTTACACAGTGCAATTGGTTTGTTATGATTTATTTAACGTATTTTTTCCAAATCTAGAAAAATCTTGATATAAACATTTTGCATTGCAATAAATAAACTGATAAATGATTTTTGAATAAGTTTTGTTTCATATATTTGAATATCATATTTAATTAACAAGATTTTGTGTATATTATGCTACTAATAAATTTTCAATTGTGCAAAAGCTATATATAAACTTTGAATAAAATAAATGAAGTTTTGTATTTAATGTTTCTGGAAAAAACAGTAATCCTCCTTTGATGACTCAGTCGTTGTGATTTATCAGTCATATCTTTTATAAACATTTTATATTTTATTTTAAAAGAAATAAAAAACCAAGGGATACTCATAGACTTTTTTGAATTATGCACATTAAATCTATAAATATATATAGTAAATTTTTAATATATATATATATAGATTATATATTTTTATATATAAATATTTTTTCTTAATATATATGTTTATATATTTAAAAACCAAAAATAAAAAAAAATATATTTTCCTACTAAGTCAGTGGTGAAGTTTGTATATTAATCTTGAGTGTTGAGAATGTGTATTAAACATTTTAATTTTATTTATTTTATAGCTAAAAATATAATATTATAATACAAAATATCATATATTTATAAATAATGTATTTCGATAATCATTTCTGCCAATACTATAGACTATATCTATATGAAATAAATTCCTAAATATGATTTATATATAAGATAATTATATACTCATATATATATAAGTATTTCTATATATGGATATATATATACAAATAATAGTAACACATTCTGAAAGTAAATTTTTGGTTTATATATAAATGCATGATATATATATATATACATATATATGATTCATATATATATGTTGACAAACAATACTATCATTACAATGGCCATGACTGAAATCTTCGTGATAAATATAATATCTATATTTGGGTCAGATATATTTATCGATCATAAATAAAACTTATCCATGAAACTGCGGGCGGACGTTTAGACCATTGACTTCTATATAATGTATCGTTATTTTCAATGTTTATATGTATAACCTACTTTTCTTCTATATATATAATATATATATATATATATATATATATATATATATATATCTATATATATATGCGTATATATTTTTTTAAATATATATATATATATGTATGTATAATATATATATATATATATATATATATATATATATATTATATATATATACATATATATATCAATATATATATCATGTGTTTTTCGTGTGTGTGTGTTTATATACTGTGTCTGTAACGCGTGTATGTGTCAATCCACGCTGTGTTAACAGTTTGTGTACATATTTTTTATGTATATATTAATATATCTATATAATATATATATTTATATGAAAATGATATATATATATCAGCATAAATATATACTATTGTAATATAAGATATATATAGGGTGTTTCAAGATGTCGTAGCTCCCCCTTCTACAGCATAAACTAGAAATTGATATGGACAAAAACAAAAGTAATTCAGAACAGTATTTGTTAAGTTTCTCTCTGAGTATTTAATATTTTGTGTGGCCTCCATCTGCCTGTACCACAGCCTGCATTCTTGAGGGTATGATTTCAGCAAATCCAAAAAAGCTGAGACTCAAACTCCATTTCCTGGGGCACTTTCGGTCACCTCTCTTCGCAGGTCATCAAGGCTTGGTATACCATCATAGTTCACTGTGTGTGCCCTTCAACACAATCCTTTAAGATACTACCAATGTTTTCACACACATTAAGGTCAGGGAGCTACCTGGAAATTCACTTGACGAGAAGAAATCATTACCACTGTTTCAGAAGCAGCTCCTGTGTCTGAAGAGCCTTCAAACATGGTGCCTTATCATGCAAAAAATGTGACTTCTTCAACAGATAACACATTTTCAGGATCTTTGAGAAAAATACTCCACCAGTAAGCACAGTTTCTCTGAAGTATTCGCCATTCCATGACTGTCCTTTTTCTTTGATGATCCACATTAACCGTTTGGCTGTGAAACAGAAAAATTCCCAAACATTCAGGAAATTTCACAACTTTGCGATAGCGCATCATCGCTGATATCATCAACTTTGCAGCCCAAATGATGTCATTTTTATGATTTGGCTTCCTGACTGTGTAAATGAAGAATTCATCTGATGCGGCAACATGGAAAGTCAGCTTCATCCCAATCTTTAAGAAATGAACCACAAAACCATGCATGGTCTTCTCTCTGTTGCTGAGTGATGTTGGGCTTGCTGATAACATGAAATGGCTTGATACCAAATTTTTCAACTCATGATATACAGCACTATAACTTCTCTTCTTTCCCCCTTTTTTTTCTAGTTCAAGTGCCAATTTACATAAAGACTTTCTTGGTCTACCCACTGCCTCAGCTATGATGTCTTTTGACTCCTAAGAAAGGACTTTAGGCCTTCCAAGATTCTCACTCTTTTTGAGATGACAGTCATATGGATTTTGTTCCAGTTTCTTTTAACAAAGCATTCATCTCTTTTAATGTATTTAGCTATCCAGGAACGTGAAATGAAGGATGCCAGCATCCCTGGCCTCTCTGAAGGTTATAGCCTGGATTCAGTCAATCCATCTGATTTCCTCAGAGTCGTTAGCATATGGCTGTATCTAACTCCGTCACTCAGTCTGAAAATACAAAAAATGTAAAATGAAAAATAAGCTTAATAGAAACTTAAAATAATATACTTGGAGATAGTCTATAGCAGAAAATTTCATAACCTTCCATTTGTTCTGTTCTATATCTAATTTCAAAATATATATATATATATAGAGATATATATATTATATATATATATATATATATATATATATATATATATATATATATATATATATATCTATATATATATACATAGGAGCCTCGATGGTCAGTTGGTAGAAGCAGCAACCTCAGACTTCATAGAAGTCTATGGCGAGGTTCAATCCCAAGCCGACCGGTCAGAGAGGCGGACACTTTGCTTATCCATGTAGACACCCGGGATTGCATATGTAATCAATGATAGGTTTGCTTGAAAGCAAATGGGTGTTACAGACTAATGCACATAAACAAAGCCACCCAACTCCTTCTAAAAACCTAACAGACACCTCACGTCTCGAACTGTCAACCTACACGCCCAGTTCTCCTCGCTGCTGGGAGAAAGGAGCTGGGGTTTGGTAACATGTACACATTCGCTGCCAGGGTCTAAACGTGTCAGGCAGGGCAGCCGATCGAGACTACGCCTACCCCACCGCCAAATCAAAGTCCTTCAAAAAGAAGGC
Source organism: Macrobrachium rosenbergii (assembly GCF_040412425.1). Classification (NCBI taxonomy): domain Eukaryota; kingdom Metazoa; phylum Arthropoda; class Malacostraca; order Decapoda; family Palaemonidae; genus Macrobrachium; species Macrobrachium rosenbergii. The sequence continues at coordinate 58,349,591 of NC_089782.1, read as the reverse complement.
ATCATGCTTACCCCATATAATAATGGGAAAAATGCATGTTAAAAACGAAGAAGATATATATATATATATATATATATATATATATATATATATATATATATATATATATATATATATATATATATATATATATATATATATATATATATATATATTTCTTTGTATATGTCACTATATGTATATATAGATGTATA
>NC_089782.1:58332952-58348897 GCF_040412425.1 Macrobrachium rosenbergii | reverse complement strand
CAAACCTTCCACGATAACATCTTAAAAGCATTGAAGCTATGAAATGCATATATGTGTCCTTTAAATATATATATATATATATATATATATATATATATATATATATATATATATATATATATATATATATATATATATATATATATATATATATATATGTGTGCGTGTGTGTGTGCATGTGTGCGTGTATACAGATATATATTACACATATATACACACATATAAACGGTTTCCGGATAAAAGATAGCCTAATAGTCGATCTCACATCTACTTCTAAATTTCTAAAAAATGATGAAACGAAACCACTGGGCATAATACATGCTTGCAACAGCCTCTTCACATGCATGCGTATATACATGACTTGATCATCAATAGTGAGAGCCAAGCCCTCAAATATTGCGCCATTTAATTTTGTGATGGGCGAAATAATGGGTTTCATGGATATTAAAACCTTGTGCTCAATATTATTTTCCGTCTTTTTTTTTATCCCTTATTAACTCTTGATCCTTTTCACAAACCTGTTATCATCCAAATTCTTTAGCAAACCAAGACCGATCCATCTTTGGCATAACATCCGATTTCATAACTTTAATCTATCTTCACATTTCTCCCTCTATTTAACTCTTTCTTCTCACATAATGCATATATAATTCATCTCAGTATCTTTATTTAGCGCACTCATTTCATTTTTTGAAAAAGGGAAGTTGCCTCAATAATAAGGGAGGCTTTGCTTTTGTTTTTAATAATTTCGGCAGGTATGAGGGAGGCTATATGCACAGGTTGGAACTTTTGTGGTTTGCAATTACTAATCGCATTTGCTACAGTGATTGGTCCGCGTGCCTGTTAATAAGTAATCAATTACGATAAAACTAACCTTTCTGGTATGCTGTATCACAACATTTCTGTATCACTGGGTAATTATAATATTCAAATCAGGGCTCTGGATGACCCAATTAAAACTGAGTCGATGGGAATTATGTGTGTGCTATGAACTAGTTTTTTTTTTATTTCTATTAAGTTTTAATTACACACAACTGAGTGGAAGATGAAAGAAGACAGGATTCAAAGAATATCTCATCCCTTCATAGATTTATGTTGGTTGTTGTTATTTAACAACCTTTCCGAGTGTCAGAAAGTGTGATACGTTATGTTTTTTATTTGAAAAAAACATGACAGGTGGATTAAAGATAGCCGGAATAGGGTGGTTTCTTACTATTTTCTTTGACCAACATTTTTATTTTTAGATCACCCCTGTTGCCCTAAAAAAAAGTTTTAGCTTTTAGGGACAAACTATATCCTTTAAATAAACCGGGAGAGGATGTTTTTCAACAATAGTGAAAAGTTGCTCTAAACTTGACTATTTCAAGAAAAAACTGTCAGCAAGCACTGGGCAAATTTCTTATATCAGGTGTGTCAGTATCTTAAGCCTTTCAATGTTTTCCAATAATAAGAATCAAAACAGAACAGTTTTATTGAACAAAAATTATTTTCATTGCAGGGAAAATGCCGTGTACTGTCAATGGTTACAAGGGATGGATCAGGCCTTCTGTAATCGACAAAAGGTTAATAGTTTACTTCAGTGCATTACATACGTAATGGACTCTGAAAACAAATTGTTCAATTACGACACTTATGAAGTAGAATTGGTTTATCAGATGAACTTTGAGTGGTTTGTCTGACTCACAAAATTTAGAATAACGATGATTACAAAATAATGCCAGATATGTTATTAACATTTCTGAGAACATTTTTTAGAAAGGATACTGCTTGCTTAATTTAAATAATGTTAATATAGAACATAATACTGAATACAAAAGATACTACTGAGACCAAAACACCACAAAATGAAATACAAATATGCTTAGTTTAATAAGCGCAATTTTCACTTCTTGAGTAATAGTGCATGACTTTCTATTCAATGGATTTTTAAATAGGGTATTAAAAATTATTAATATAACCAGGACAGAAATTTTCCTTTATCTTTCTCTCTCTCTCCCCAAAAAGCAATTAAATGGATAATTAACAACGTCAATTCGCAAAAAAAAACAAGCATCTCTCTCTCTCTCTCTCTCTCTCTCTTAGCAAAATGACATACTATATCGCCTTATTGAAGCAAAATGCTTTTATGAAATCATATCACAAAAGGACCCCAATCTCCCTAGATCTATCTATCTATAAATCCTTTTATTCAAAATCTGCGAGAAAAAACTGCTTAAAGGAATTACATATCTTTGAGCAATTTATGATTTTCTATTTCAAAATAAGAATAAGATTGATTTGATTCCATACGAGCGTGGGTGTTATGCCAGAGAGAGAGAGAGAGAAGAGAGAGAGAGAGAGAGAGAGAAACAAACCGCTACTGAGAAACGTTTGAATCCCTATTTGACTCGAACAGAAGCCAATATCGAAGAATCGCCTTTTAAAGCAATTCATACAAGGTCATTTATCGCATTCTGGCTTGTATGATGCACTGGCTTATGTCTGATCAAGAACTGTGCAAGGATAAAGGTTACTTCCATTCAACCAGTTTTGAAAATATAAATATTACTCTCTCTCTCTCTCTCTGAGTTGCAAAGTATTTTTCTGCCAAGAAAATGAAAAACTGAAGCCAGACATGCAAGGCTTTTTTTTATTTCACAAGGAGCACCCCACTAGGTGCAGTGTCACCTTGAATAATCCGTCATATACCTCACTATTTTCAGTGAAGGACCTTGAAAGCAAGCTGCCTTTAGCAGATCTGAGAGAATTAAATTGTTTTCATCAGGAAAACAGACAAATATCCATCCATGACCTTTCTAAGGCCACTGACATATTCTAGCAAAATGAGCTCTGTACCCTCAGCAGGGAATATCCAAAATCAAGCTGCTCTCTATTCAATTAACCAAAGCGGTTTTACCTTTCCTGAAGGGAATATTTTTCTTGACCAAGAATGCCAGCACACTGAGGCAAGTATCCGTATCTCTTTTTTCACTCCTAGGTCTGAAGCTCAGGATTTCAAGCAATGGTTTGAATGATGCAGAAGAAATACAAGTTCCTGTCTTGTCTATATACGGTCCATGCGATACTGATGGTACCCTGGTGATCATAGGTAATAATATACCATAGACTATCATGCACTTAGCGAGACCCAAGAACTAATAGTGACCTTATAAATGTACAACAGGTTTTTTGGTAACGGCAACCGTACTCCATGACAGACCAAATTCTTCAGAAGAAGTAAGGCACCCTTTGGGACAGTGTCTATCCGCGAAGTGGTCTCTGTTTGATGGTAGGACCTTATTCAAGAGAAGACTAAATTACAGTGACAAGCTTGGTAAACCTCAAAGCTGCAGCAGCGCAAATTAACGGCCAGAAAAACTCGTACGGCCTTGTCAGATTTTCAGAAATGAAAGGCTTATTCATGCAACAGTCATCTGTAGCCATATAAGGTTGAGAAGGTAATACAGTTTTGTTTGTCTCTCTGAATAGGTTAACTAAATTATAAGTATATAATTTAACTTTACTACAGAAAAGTCAGCATCAAACAAACAAAAAATTGTGTAAAAATGTGTTTAAAATGCTCTCATTTTCTTGAACAATAGATAGAAGTTGGTTCTGGAAGTCACAGTTCAATAGCTTCCTTTTCAACATCAACCGAGTTCTTTTTGAGATTCTATTCTTCCCTGCACATGTGACTCCGGAAGTCAATTCAGGCTGTTCCAAAAATGCATTTCTCTTCCATTCTGGAAATGTCAATAACAATTTCCTCTCCCTACACAACTGAGTCCACTTCTTCCACTCACTACCTCGCCCGGTGGGGATCCTCCTCTCGTGCCCTCCTTTGGGCGGGAGAGAGATATTACATGAAACTTTTCTTCAAGGTAAAAAAAAAAAAAAAAAAAAAATGAAAAACGAACAAGTACCCCAGGACAGAAAAGGGATATTTCCCACAAACCAAGAATTCAAAAGGTAAAATTTTCTATGAAGGCAAAACGTAAACAAACCAAGAGAGCATTGTCAATTAACACTGAATCAAGGAGACCCTTTTCTGAGGGAAAAAAACAAAAGAGGAACAATATCTGTCAACACAAAATGATGTCTGAAAGGCATTTTCCCTCGAGCAAAAAGATATAAGCGGCATATTTTCTCTCAAAATAAAATAAAAGAAGAAACAATAGAGGGGGATAGATATCCTCTTATGGCATCAATACCCAGAGGGAGAATGTTCTCTGACGACAAGAAGAAATAAAAAAGAGAATTTTCCAGCGAGAAATAATAACAAGAGAATAAAATAAAGAATTTTGATTTCAACAAGGAGGTAAATAAATGAGATGCATTTCCTTGAAGAAGGAATTATAAAAGGGGAGCATTTTCTTATGACATAAAAAATATGAAAGGAGCAGTTTCTGTCGAGACAAAAACATCTCTATTTACTTTAAGAACAACATGAGATACACAGGTATGCGGTATAGTTGTCATTGGGAAACAAGCACACATATCAGACTGACTGATGGATGAGGAAAATTGTGGAAAAGAAGATGGTGAAGGTATTGTTTGCTTATAATGAAATACCTGAACGATGTTTCAGGTAAGATTAACAGAAATGAAGACTTGAGAAAGATGAAGATATATATAGAGAAAATACATTTACCTGAACATTACCCTATTTACACGTAAACACTGGGACACTGCACACAAACCCAGACTCCGAAACAGCCAGCAATAAAGAAGAAAGCGTGGGAACATATCTCGGCTTTATTGCAAAGCAATGCTGTCCTCCTGCACGGGGTAATCAAATTGGAGGCGGTCCTGACATAAGTCTGGAACGCACACGCGGAATGTGATTGCGGACGTCTGAGGGGTTGGGATGAAAAGAGGGAAATGAAGAAAGGAATATAGGTGAGAACGAGGAAAAGAGGGCGAAGATTCATTGTCTCACAGTCGAGGAATTCGTGACTACTGCAATATGATCCAGGCATTGACATTATACCTAGGAAAGTAGTTTAGCCTTCGTCTGCAAGATTCATATGCCAGGATTCAATTTACTGTTTTATTTTTTTATTTGCTTCAAATGCAAATAATGTGCGTCCCTAAACAAAGGCTTAATATAAATGAAGAAATTTAAGCACAGAAGGTATAATTAACCATTTATTATAGACTTGAAAATCTGTATATCACGATGGCCTACCGTAGAGGACACATGCCTAAAGGTTATCATACACGTTTACGTTTATCAAGGCTTCATCACCTAAGCAACCCCTACAAAACATAGTCCTGGTATCTGTGACCATTTAACTATAAACATATTTCAGTATATATTTAAAACGAAAAACACCCAAAACTACGTTACAGCGGCAGGGGGAGGTTTATTTCGACTCTGGAAGAATATATCGGAATTCGACAAGTCTGTGGGATTTTCTAACATTCGTTGCCCTCAACTTTTTGGAGACGTTCTCTGTCCCATAAAACCTCATAACTTCTTCAGTAAGTCTGGACTGCAAGGTCTAGATTCTATTTCAGTTCTTTTCTTTTCCTCCACAGTAAAACATTTTCCTTCATTTCACCACGGTAGAGATTGATGCATTTCGACCATAGTAATTTATTTGATTGCTACAGCAACTTCTGCAAAAACCAACATAAATAAGCTCATTCACTTTCTGGTGTATGAATTCGCTTTTCCAGGATCTGATTTTCTCTTTAGATTCCGTTTTGGGACAATGGCTTGCCTGACACTGAACGCATCCACAAACTCTGAGAAAGCAACAACTTTAGAATTCCAGGTTAGTTTCTCTCCAAAGTTGTTCCTTTCAATACTGCCGCTTGATCATTTATGTCTGTCAAATTTCATCAGAACCCGTGGACCCGTTCTATAATGTAAGGCCGCATATTCGTGCACGGGTGATCAGAATCATGGCTTGGATAAAAGTTCACAATAAAGACATTAACATCAATAACGGTGTTATACATATGTAAAAAAATTAATAACAAAACCTGATAAATGAAATATGTATCAAGTAGGTAAGATAATTTAGAACCCAAGTCATCGACGTCGGTTTCCATTCACACGAAGACAATTTCCTGCCTTATTTACTAGGAGTCTCCCAACAACGTCCTTTGACCCTCTCGCGGCTGCTGAATTCGCTAATGCATGCGAAGAAATTTACAGTGAGGTTTAAGCGGATAAAGTGGGCATAAGAATGCCAATGCAAGTAGTAAACGGTAGTATTGACAAAAGAAACAATTCAGTTAGCATTCAAGAATAGAAAGCCGCCCATAAATAAAAAAAAAAAGACTGAAGTAAACCAGCCAGCACTTTAAAAGTTTATCTCTCTCTCTCTCTCTCTCTCTCTCTCTCTCTCCACACACACCAACAAATACACACTCACTTACACACACACACGCACACGAGCCTATCGCAAGAAAAACTGCAAGCATTGCTGTTATAAAGAAAAGTTAATTTTCTGACAACTTAAGACAATTTACAACAGTAGCAGACAGGCATACGTCTATCGCAAAACAATTAAAGACAGTCTTGTAATGTGTTGCGTCATCCAGGCGATACCCAACAGCCACAGAAAAACAATGAGAAGGCTTAGCATCCATCTACAACAGTTAGGACAAAATTAGACTCTTCAAGATCATCCACACAGTTTTTGTCATTACCAGTATCATTATCATCGTTACTTTCACAGCGACAACCAATATTATTCTTCTAAATATACGTCACCCTACTGATTGTAAGTATTACAAATACCATAATGATTATGAGAACAATATTAATGCTGTCGGAGATTTATAACTCCTGTTGTCAAACATATAATAGAAAGTGCATGGAAACTGTACAACAAAATAAACGTGAGCTCAAATTGGTACCACCGTTTTTAAAAATTAATCATTCCAATATTCTTCGTCACAATTTTCCATTTACTGAAAGCTACAAACGTCGAAAATATTTCCTACTTTGCCGTGCTTTTAATTGCTTCGAAAAGCACAAAAGCAGAAACCACTTACCCCTTTTAACAATGAATCAGAATGACCACTTCGCGACCCGTCAATTGAAGCTGCTGTCCTCAAATATTGCACAATGTGGAAAACATAAGTAAGCTCTGTTTAAAGGAGAATTCACTGACGTCAAAATATCTCATTTAATTGAGCGCAGTATCCATCGAAAAAGAATGTCTTCAACGCCGGCAACACAGTGTTGAAAAAAAAAAAAAGAAAAATGCGCGCAAAAAGACCCGCTATTAACCCAAAAGGATACAATAATCCACGCGCCTAAAGAGAAATGTGTGAAACACGGGAAAACGGAAGGTGAAAAGTAATATATTTCTTCGAAATATATCACGAAGAAACAATATTCTAGCTACCTTTAGATAAAAAATGGTTGCTAAACATTTTTTCCGACTGTAAGGCAGGCGGTTTCTTGTCTGGAGTGATTTCAGTCGTAACAGTTTCAAAGACTTTAGGAATAGCTATCGGGGAAAAATATCGCTTTTTTCTCATCATAGATACAATGAACATCTTCGAAACTCATCGTTACAGTAAATTAAGGAAATGGACGTGAAATAATCAAGAAAGCGAAAGAATTTTTTATAATTAACAAAGGAAATTATGGCTTTTAAGAAATTTTTATGATTTTCACTTTCAGATGAAATAAGTCAACAAAAAACGGTAAATATAGTACTGTGTAATGTTCATCTACAGTGACATCTTGGAAATAGAATATCGAATTGCATACGAGATTACCCCAAAGATAGTGTAACGATGCTAAATGCTCTTTACATAAGACCATTCCTATTAATTTTAAGCATATAATAATACAGAAGTTCGAAGAAGGAAAACTTCACTTTCATAAACGAGATTTCCTGAACAAGGTCCATCCATCTCCACCTAAACTTTCGGCGTCTTTGCTTTTTAGAAAGTTTTTTTTCTCCCCTCGAGAGTTCCTTCCATGTTACTATACTTTTTCTTGGTGTGTATGAGAACCCATTAAAATAAAACAACTATTCTAAAGAGCTCGTTTGGGTTACTATGAACTTTTGAAGAGGAATTGGGAAGAATGAATGATTAATACACGAATATGGACGTGTTTGACTCGAACAAATTTCAACCGAGAGAATGTCAGTTAATGAAAATCAGGTATTATATATGTCACAAACAACAAACACTTGCAGTAACCTCTCTGGTTCCGTTATGGAGTGACCCAGTCAGTCACGAAGAAAGTTTTTTTGAATAATGGTCCTTCACAGATATCTGAAAGGAAAACATAGTTGTTCTTTAATTAAAAAGCTCACGGGGAAAAATTAAATGAGCCATTTTTCTGAGGATTTCCTTCCTCTGCTTCCGTAAAGGATGGCAGGTAAAGCATCACGTTGATCTTCTACATCATATTTCTAGACCTTAAAGGGTTTATACTTCGACCTTCTTGAGATGATTCTCTAACTCACCAAAAGTATCGAACTGGGCCAAGTTTAATGATAAATATCCATAGAATTGCATACAATCTCACACACAAACAGCAAACAACCATCGTAGCATCTTATAAATTTATTTGGCCAAACTTTTGAGACCATGTCTCATCATCAGGGCTGTAAAATACAAAGAATAAGAATTAAGAATCGACTCAGATAAAAATTTTTACAAAAGTCTAACTCATGGAACCTAAACTAAAACGAACACTGAAGAAACATTGAAAAATACTAAAAGACTTAATATTTGAAAAACGTAGATAAAAAGAAAACAATATATGTATGTATATATATATATATATATATATATATATATATATATATATAAATATATATATATATATATATATATGATAAAAAGTCATAAAAAAAGTCATGGCTGCGTGCTACAAACGCATTACACGGTCAACATGGCAGAGGTGGGTGGATATCGTCTCTAAATACAAACACCTGAGTTCGACGGGGGATTTGTATATGAGAGCCGATATCCACTTATACCTCACTTGCTGGCCGGATGGGTTAATGCGTCCACTGTAGGCCCTGAGTTCTTGTCCTTCGCTGGTTCGAGCCCACGGGACGACGAACTTATTATCAACAAAAAATTCCCCTTCAGTAACATATATGGAAATATATTATTTCCGAGGTAGAGCAGAAATGGATATTAAAAGGACGTTTGTAGCTTACTGATTGTATATGAATCACGGTGATGTGATAAAAGTCATATATATATATATATATATATATATATATATATATATATATATATATATATATATATATATATATATATATATATATATATATATATATATATATATATATATATATATATATATATATATGTATATATATATATATATATATATATATATATATATATATATATATATATATATATATATATATATATATATAATATATATATGTGTGACATTTATATACCTAACCTATAGAATATCAAGGACGTTTAGTACCTAACCTATGAGTGACATCCACAGTTCTCAGGACGACGACGTCATCTTAAGATATATATAAAACAGTGGAAGAGGTCTGGCTGTTTAGGGAAGGAACAAGGTGCTTAATAGTTAAGGATTCGAGGATGGAGAGAGAGTGGTCGTTGGGTGCTTGGGAAACAATATTAAAATCATCATAGGAAAACGATGTCTTACATTTTTTACAGTGTTCTCTTATATTTAATACTTAAAAAACGTAAATAAAAAAAAAAAAAAAAAAATATATATATATATATATATATATATATATATATATATATATATATATATATATATATGTATATATATATAATGTATAGAATATCAGGACATTTAGTACCTAACCCTATGGGAGCTAAGAACTGAGTGACATCCACAGTTCTCAGGAGAACGACGTCAACTTAAGATATATATAAAACAGTGGAAGAGGTCTGGCTGTTTATAGGGAAGGAACAAGGTGCTTAATAGATAAGGATTCCAGGATGGAGAGAGAGTGGTAGTTGGGTGCTTGGGCAACAATATTAAAATCATCATAGGAAAACGATGTCTTACATTTTTTATAGTGTTCTCTTATATTAGAAAAAATTCTTTGTTTTTAATTGACATCCTGTTCGGTGACTAACTCCAACATGAGAATCAACTCTCACTTTGAGCAATCTCTTGGTGGCTCCGATATATTTCCCAACTTTAGTTTCACTTGCCCAAAATGTAAAGTTGGGAAATATATCGGATCTGAGATTATCAAAAATGATTGATTCTCATCTTGGAGATAGTCAGCCGAACAGGATGTCAGTAAACAAAAATTTACAATATAAAGAACACTGTAAATGAGACATCGTTTTCTATGATGATTTAATATTGTTGACTCTCTCCATCTGAATCATCTATTAAGCACCTTGATCCTTTCTAAACAACCAGACCTATTCCTGTTTATATATCTTAAGTTGACGTCATCTCAAGAACTGTGGATGTCCTCGGTTCTTATTCTAAACTCCCTGATCTTCTAGAATATATATATATATAATATATATATATATATATATATATATATATATATATATATATATATATATATATATATATATATATACACACACACGCATATATATATATATGTATGTATATATATTTTTTTTTTATCTACGTTATTTAAATATTAAGTCTTTTAGTATTTTTAATGTTTCTTCAGTGTTCATTTTTAGTTTAGGTTCCATGTTTTAGGCTTTTGCAAGGAAAATTTTTAACTGAGTCGATTCTTAATTATTATTCTTTGTATTTATACGATTTTTGGTGTGTGTGTGTTTGTGTACGAAAGAGAGAGAGAGAGACCTAGTGAGAGAAACTGACTGACGCCCCTGTAGGTGTAATAAAACACTTAATTTTAAATATTTTATTCATAATTTTTTGTTGCCGGTGGGGAAACTAAATTTCTAATCGAAATAATATTTTTGGAACCACAGACTGGGCGCTTTATGTAAATTCGAGAGATATAAAATAAAAGGAGTAGTTTGCATATATGTTTTAGAAATATGTATATTGAAAAGATCTAGGTGACACAAAAGTCATAGTGCTTCAATGAACTCTTCAAGCATATAAATAGGTGTTACTGAAGTGTAGCATCATTTCCAGAAAAGCCCACAAACCGAAACATTTTCAGTACAGGGTGGTCCTCTTTGATTGCGAATTTCACATAGAAAGCTACAAAATACAGATGCCCAGCAAACAGTTCTGGAAAGTAGACATGGTCAGCTTTCAGAAAATATCGGTCTCGTTTTGTACCTCTGACTGGTACCAATCGACAAAAAAAATGGCCTCTGGCCCATGGACAACAGGGATTTCCATTCAGTCACGTCTTTTACTTTTCCACGAAGAATAACCTCGTGAAACCAAGGCCAATTCTTACTGATTCTGGAGATGGTCAAAATAGTTTTTATTTTGTGGTACTTCCTTCTGCCTAGAGGTTCGTGAAGAAAAAACACTGATTTTTTTTAGTCCCAGGTCATCGTGTACAGTCACGAACCCCCTCAACGAAGTACAGGCAATCTCTCAGTAACAGCTGCTGGTGTTTATCCTTAATACTGTTTTCGTACAGCATTGAACGTCCCGCATGGAATTGTGGTTTACAAATTGTATTATAATACGAGCGAAATAAAAAAAAAAAAAAAGATTCGATACACTAAGTGGAAGAACACATATACCAATAATATGACCTGTTCTGACAATTATAATTCCTACCTGTTTCAGCCGTCAACCAAATTTATGAAATAATAAGTACACCACAGCTATCACATACTAGAAAATACGTACATTAGGCATTTGTGCTGATATTTCTTAAAGCCAAATGTGGGATGATGTGACGTGTTCTGACGTTTCATTAAAAAGGAAATTAATTCACTATTTAGTAATCCCGGTTTCATGCAAAATGACGCGATACACCAAAATAGATGTTCATTTCTAGATAGAAATTATGAATACAAGAACTGATCGCTTTAAAGAGCTATTTTTCAACAATATTTTGACAAGTTAAAGACTTGTTCTTCACTTTCAACCACATTTCCAGTAAGTTGTCCTAACAGCATCAAGTACCAGAGTACAGGAACCGCCTTTAGAATAATGGTGTGACTTTGTCAGCTGTATTTTGATTCATCTTTTCACTCACTTATGCTATTTCATTTTTGTCTTTCGATTTATTTATGTTATTTATCTAGCGTTTGAGATCGGACTTACTTTTACTGGAACAATAAAATGTTAAAGTTTCAAGTCCCCAAATTAATACACAAAAAACACTACGCTCCAAGCGTTAAGTCCTAATTTGATACCAACGTCGTCAAAGGTAACCGCTGAGAGGACCGACCGGCTAGCCATTCTCATGAGAATTACTAGTTCTGAGGTTTCATAACAGCGACCTCCCCCCGCCCCCCTCCCTCCTTCCCATCTACTTTGTGTAGATACCTTCCACGCCCACATATCAGAATTTAGTTTTCATGAAAGTTTCTGCCGCACACAACTATATACGTGCTTTTTGTTCGATGGCTATATCGGCTACCACATAGAACATCCACAACACTGGCACCTAAGGTAGGGAGGGGTTTGGAAACAGAAACATGGCGGTTGCAATTGCCTCTTTTTCCCATAAACGAGAGTCACTGGGTTTACCGTTTAGCCGTTACGTGGAAAACGAGTAAGCCAACGGTCTGACACTTATCACGTAATTCCAGTACAGCCTCATCATAATTAACAGACACAAAAATACAAAAAATGTCGCAATTCCAATACAGCGCCATAATCAGTGGCGCAATAATGCATGACAATACATCAGAGTCATAAACACCAAACACAAAAATACAAGAAATCTGAATTTTGCAGCAAAGCACCATCTTAAATGACTGACACAAAGACGTAATACAGTAAGGCAATTCCAATATTACACCATCGTCAGAGACACAAAAATCAAGAAATGACGCAATTCCAATATAGCACTGGCATGGAATGACACAAAAATACATGAAATGACCCAGTTCTAGTGAAGTAAAGGCATGAATGAGGTACAAAAATGCAAGAAATGACCAAACACACATAATGCAACATGTACCTCGAAAACTCCAAAAGGACTTGCAACCAGAAACTTCCCTGTAATTACCAGACATCCTTCGCTGGAACTGTACCATTATCTAACATTCTCCTTCCACCAGTGCGCCTGCGTTCAGCAGCTTCCTTAGGAAGAGAGAGAGAGAGAGAGAGAGAGAGAGAGAGAGAGAGAGAGAGAGAGAGAGAGAAAGAATCGGATAACTTTTGTTTCAAATGGAATCCACTTCTCTTGCGGGAAAAATGTCATTCATGATTTCCCTAAACCAAAAGAACGGGGTTTTCCCTCACAAAAGGATTACAGTCTCATGGTCGTCTTTGAACTATTGATGAACCGATGACCGATTTCATGGTTTTCAGCAACGTGGCGATAATAATAATAATAATAATAATAATAATAATAATAATAATAATAATAATAATAATAATAATAATAATGCGTGAGCAAAAATAGAGAGCCTTTCATTCTCTATACACCAGCCACTTCAATCTGAGCAATAATTTGATATCATCATCAATCATGGAAAGTCAGTTTGATCCCCGTAAAAATGTTAAACTTTTCATTTTTGTGCAAAGCCAAACTTGTCGTAGTTTATATTAACAGATAACAATAAAACTGATGTGCGAGAGATTAAAGAGCAACGTGAACTTCGTGTTAATTGTGGTTTTGTGTTGAAAAGTTTTTATTCCTCGAAGAACAACCGAAACAAATGTTTAACTGAAACGTCTGTAATGGAGCAGGAAACCATCTCCAGTTTTTGGTGAGGACAACAAACTTGAGGGAGAGCTTCAGAGGTAGACATGATGCAGTCATCCTCTTCCTCTCAACCCAAATTATGAATGAAGAAATTCCTTTCACTTCAAAGATTTTTTAATAAATACTGTGTCAAGTGGACATTTAATCATCTTTAGATCTATTAATTATGACATCACTCACTATAAATTAGCCTAAATTGCAACTTTACAAGTGATACTAAAATGAAATGAAGAAAATAAAAGCGAATGGTAAAAAAAATTTCCAAAGATTTAGTTTACTTTAATGGAAAACACTGGATAGCATTTATTAATTACCAAACAGGGAAGGATTAAAATCAGTGACAGACAGACTTTAACATATTAATGAGCGTATATGTGTGTGTGTTTGTGTGCATACAAACACAAGCTAGAACGCCCCCCCTCCCCATACCTTCAACCAACCAACTTCTCCCTCCTCCCTCCCTCCCTCCCCGGCCGTTTCCTGAGGAAGTGGAACCGATGCTGCACCTCAATTGGCGTCCTTGTCCCGAATTGTGTCGACAGCTTCACCGCATGTCAGGATATTACTTACGGCACTCGCCTTCCTTCCATGATGTTCCGGATGCAAAGAAAGTGTTCGGGAATTCCATTTTGCGGTGGTCGTTAGCAACAGGACACTCAGTGCTCAGCGCTTTGGCTTGCTTTGGTTTGCTGAGGTTACAACGACGACTCCTTTGATTGCCTGGGATCGAGTGGAAAGCGGAATTTCTGGAACAATCTCGAGTATAAAATATCAAATTAAACAAGTAAAAAATGCGCCGGAGAAACTTCGAGTTTTCTGTACACCGCTACAGCGTATAATAATCAAGGCCACCAAAAACAGATCTAGCTCTCCTCGGTATAATGCTGTATGAGCCGCGGCCCATGAAACTTTAACCGCGGCCTGGTGGTGGCCTATCCTATATCGCTGCTAGAAGCACGATAATGGTTAACTTTAACCTTAAAAATAAAAACTACTGAGGTTAGAGGGCTGCAATTTGGTATGTTTGATGACTGGAGTGTGGATGATCAACATAGCAATTTGCAGCCCTCGAGCCTCTGTAGTTTTTAAGATCTGAGGGCGGACAGAAAAAAGTGAGGACAGAATAAAGTGCGGACTGACAGACAAAGCCGGCACAATAGTTTTCTTTTACAGAAAACTAATAATACTAAAGGATAATCGCCTGTTAGCTAAAGGTGTGAGGCGGAAAGTATTTTCCATGCATACTTGTTCTCATATGATGCACTGCGACGAAGATAATTAATTAGAGAAAAATCAGATGTTCACACATTTCAGCAGCACCCAACATAAAATAATGAGCGTCATCACCATATCACTTACTTCTCTGCTGGGAATCATATCATCATACTGAAATGTTTCGGTAACAGGTAGCCTACACTGCAAAAGTCAACTCCGACCTACTATTAATAATAATTAAACGTGAGCCCCATTCCTTTGGCTCATCTGAAAGTCATGCTTTCTATTAATTCTGCTGCCTTCACTTTTCATGTGAAGAACAGGTGTGGTCATCACTAGATTCCAGGTTACCACGACCATGTTCTTCCATTTTAAGGCTTCTGTTCATGCCATGCGTCCTCAAAACTCAAAGAGATCGTTGCGATCTTGACGGTTTAGGGAAGAACTGGCTGGTGATGTGCAATCGTTTCCTTTTATATACATATTTCTTTGCTCATCAACTTTATTTCCAGCTCTGGGGAAGTTTGAGCCCTGAATGTTCACGGGCCCAAAGTTTCCGGCTTCCAGCTGGGAATAATTTCCCCTTTTAAAAACTAGTATTCAGATATTTCTGAACACTTTTTCCACTCGTCCCCCACCTCTCTCTCTCTCTCTCTCTCTCTCTCTCTCTCTCTCTCTCTCTCTCTCTCTCTCTCCTACTTTATCGTCCATGTTATCCATCGATTCAACATTTTCCACTACTGTTGTCCCCATGAGTATGAAAATGCCTCTCGTGTTGATTATGCTATTCATTTGTATACCAAATGCAGAACTTCACTTTCCGATGTTCATGCTCTGAATTTCAATCGTCCTTCCGCTAAACAGAATTGACTCTGCTCCCTATCTCGTTTTCATGGCGTCTCCTTACTTACTGGTCGGTCGGACCCGCATCGCTGCGTTATGGATGGAT
>NC_089782.1:58315452-58327952 GCF_040412425.1 Macrobrachium rosenbergii | reverse complement strand
CACCACACGCATCCAAGACGAATTGACAACGCTGTGACCTGGAATAAAAGGGGCAGGCGGCGCGCTTGCGGGTCAATCGACACCACATTTCTGAATAATTTTCAGTCTTAATTTGTTATGTATGTGTGGATGTGTATAGTACTTATATTTATTGTATGCTTGTGTAATGCATTTTTGTATGAGTGGCTGTAAATTTATTTTTCTTATATTTATATGTATGTTTGTGTTTTATATTAAATAAGTATATATTTGCAATATCATATCTGGCTCTGTTCTCTTTCCAATTACTAAGTGCTGATGAGAATAATATATCACGGATTTGAAAAATATCTTTTATTAAATTAACTAGCACAAATATATGTACACAAATAAAGAAGGCAAAATGAACCTGACAAGACTATCTAAGTATACATTACTGAATTTTAAAAAAGTCCAAAATACTATATGTAACATATGGGCAGAGA
The DNA here is from genome assembly GCF_040412425.1 of Macrobrachium rosenbergii. Classification (NCBI taxonomy): domain Eukaryota; kingdom Metazoa; phylum Arthropoda; class Malacostraca; order Decapoda; family Palaemonidae; genus Macrobrachium; species Macrobrachium rosenbergii. The sequence goes on along the minus strand of NC_089782.1, from coordinate 58,327,488 downwards.
AACAAAATTACAACAGACAGAAAAAAATAAGCAGGTCATATACAGTGTAACAAATATCAGAGAGAAGGTACTTTCAAAAAGATAGAATTATCATATCAGAAAAGAATCAATGTTAAGTAATTATTACAAAGGGCAAAATAACTACAACACATACAAGTACTCAAATATTAAGTTTCAAACTAAATGCATGAACAGAATTTAAGTAAATACAGTGAGTTAAACAATAAAGCATACAGGAAAGTAACTAAATCGTGTTCTCCTGTCAATGCACTGAGCCTTCAGCCGATGAAAAATATTCTTACAGCATGTTCTGTTGTTGCTTTGCATCCCTGGTTGCAGTGTTGCCGGTCACGGTTGGAAGGGCTGCTCCTAAGGACGCGTCACTCCTCCAGCTACCAAGTATGACGGTATATGTGACGGGGTGCTCCTGATCATCTTCTTGTCTGCGTGCGTTTTTTTCTTATTATGATTGCATATGAAGGCTTGTGACTGTGCAGTTTGAAGTGAGCGTAAGGGGCCAGGTGGTCGAAAAACAACTACGTATTACTGCGAAACTTGCCCTAATAATCCAGGGCTGCATCCTAACAACTGCTTCAAAACATAGCACACGCAAGTGGACTACAAAGCAAAATACACACAAATGGCCCATGTACAGTACTGTAGCAATAATGAAAGTATTGGTAATTGTTTAGCAATGAATTTTGAGTGAATACTTTTCCAACTCTGGTTTAATTAACTTTTGTAAATAACTATGTTTTATGATATGCATAAATAAATGTTGTAACAACAATGTTCTTTTCATTCTGAGCTTCTAAACCTTTTGAATATTAATTGGAATCATACTAATAAGATAACACTGATAGCTATGAAAATAAAACAAAATGATTGTGTCTGTATTTCCATGCATAACAAATAAGGTGAAAGTTTTAAATATGGTTAATTCTGATAAAATCATGAGTATGAATGTAGTAGTTATCATCAAGATATTATGTGATGCAATTACTGTGCTTTTTTAATAAGACACAGCCCTATGAGATTGACACAAAAAAATTATGAAAATAACGGAATTCCTAGCTAATCACATCAGAGATCAAACATCTATTTCTGTACAAACACACACATACACACATAAAAACGATGATGAACATTGAAAGGAATGAATGAATGAACTGTCGAGACAAAAGGGTCAATTATGTTTTAGAAAGGCGTTCTGCACCGTCCTGCGTGCCCTACGTGGGGACAACAACGTGAGGTTGACATAAATCAGTAATGCACAACGTTACACAAACGGCATGCGTACGTCGATGTTACGTGCTCTGCCATGCACTACTTTTGGCTGTGCCACCGCTTGCCGCTTGTCAGGCCACTTCCGGTAAGCGTCATGTCACGCTTACGAAGTGCGCACATTTGCGACGCACTATAATACGCTTGCTTTACGCACATCGGCCAATGTCACGTATCCAGTTGGGCGGGGCTTATTCACCTCGCGTATGGTCACGTTTCACAATTTTCGGCCGTGCGTGGGTATGCGTGCCTTGATACGTGAATGTGTGACCTTAGCATAGGGGGAGGGGACCAGAAGGTCAATTCACTTTATCTAGAATATATATACAAAACGGTTCAAGGAAGGAAAACGGGGAATGAGTATATAGCTAAGGAGGTGCGCGGCTGAAGAATGGATCCCCTAATTGCGCATGGCAGTAATGGGAGGAAAATCAGGCACACAAATATTAAATTGGGTGATGGAGGACCACCAGTAACTGGAAGATGATTCGCCATTCAAAGGACGTAGAGAGAAAGAGATGCCAAAATTGATTAACTACGAACTGGTTAAGGGATGAGGGGCAATTAGATAACAAGGAATATAAAATTGAGAATTTTTAGAGGGTCATAAAAGGAATACTAACATAATACTGTGAATTTATTTTAAGTCTCGGAAATAAAAGAGATGCATACATGCCATACACATCAAACTGATAAATTAACAATTTGATAAGTAACATAGAGATACAATTCAGAATAAATGTTCTGAACCTAATGTGTCATATCTTCATAGAAAAAGAAAAAAGGCAACCAAACAAAATGTGAAAACAGATGCAAATACACTCAAATGAAGGACACCAAACAAATGAATCAAAATTCACTCCATTTTCTTTCACCCAATTTCATTCCAACACATCGCCCGAGAATCAGTCAAAAGATCAATATCACAGCAACTGAAAATCAGTGCTCTTTGCATCGCGAATAGTGAATACAATTAATCAACGACGAAGCGCAAGTCTTCATAAATGAATATTGAGCCACAGGCCCCCTATAGTCGACAAAAAATAAGGAACGATAAAAAGCAAGTAAAAAATGCGCCGAAGTTTTTTTCGGTGAAATCGAGGTTTCTGTACAGCCGCTACGGCGTAAAATCAAGGCCAAAGAAAATGTATCTATCTTTCGGTGGTCTCGGTATAATGCTGTACGAGCTGCGGCCCATGACACTTTAACCAAGGCCCGGTGGTGGCCTATCCTATATCGTTGTCAGAAACACGATTATGGCTAACTTTAACCTTAAATAAAATAAAAACTACTGAGGCTACAGGCCTGCAATTTGGTAAGTTTGATGATTGGAGGGTGGATGATAAACATACCAATTTGCAGCCATCTAGCCTCAGAAGTTTTTATGATATGAGGGCGGACAGAAAAAGAGCGGACAGAAAAAAAGTGCGGACGGACAGACAAAGCCGGCACTATAATAGTTTTCTTTTACAGAAAACTAAAATTTTACTTAGTTGCAGAACAATGAGGAGCCTCAGGGCGCAATTTCTTGAAGTGACCACCGGAAGACACATCTATTTTCGGCGGCTTTGATTATACCCCGTAGCGGCTGTGCAGAAAACTCGATTTCGTGTGAAAAACTTTTCTCCTTGATCGGAACGAAAAAGTTAGGTAAATGTTTTATATATGCAGTGGTTTCAGCAAAGATATACATGCTTGTTGCAAATAAAATGTGTCGTTGCTCCCAATTAGGAAAAATTACTGAAAAGTTGTTCCTTTAACTTCAAAAAAGAGATTCACTCAAAAATGTAAAAAGGCCTTACCAAATCATTGAAAAATAAATTTCCATTCGAGGACGACACTGCTGTTCGATAAATAGCATCATATTATTCCTCTCAGACAATAGACGGTCGTCCTTGATTTGAGCGGGGCTAAATATGACCGAATTTTGACAACTGTAGAAAATAATGCTATAAGAACCTTTGACACCATAATTTTTCCTAAATTATGTTGAAAAATCTTAATTTTTTCACCAAATCATTAACCTAATAATACATGAACATTTCATATATTAACTAAATAGTTTATTGTAATATTTTCCTCTCCCAAATGTCACTTGTCCTTTAAATAAATAAGATTTAAAATATAAAAAAACCTTCTTGGTTGCGTTCTATAAACATTTATAGTAAAACAACGTAGTACCTTGTAAAAATTTGCTGACTGAATCTTGTGCAGAAAATTGCAAGGGAATAAGCGTTTTTCTATATCTAGAACGTACGTTCATGGTTCCACTCAACGCTTCGAGAGTCGAGACATGTTTTAGCACATAGTAAAAGGAAAATCGTGGCCGGTGCATTTCACAAAATTACCCGCTGAGAGATCCCTTCCCGGCTAAGAGGTGCACCCCAGAGTTTTAAGACACATTTTTTTATGGTGCTAGTGCAGTACATGTACGTCAAATTTTATTTCTGAAGTGAGATACACAATTGAATTGGATACTTACACACTTTCTGTCAGTTATAATTACTCTTAAGTACACACACACACAAACACATATATATATGTTAGAGGCAGATAGTGAAAACAGGCATTTTGCGAACTGCCTGAAATTTCCGGCAGGTAGCGAAATGCACTTAGGGACATTTGAACCTCAGGGGTTAGTACTAAACACTGCGAAACTTCGCCGTGTTTAGTACTAGCCTGGGAGTCAAATGTATTTCATAGCCGTGTTTAGTACTAGCCCCTGGGGATCAAATGTCCCTAAGTGCATTTCGCTATCTGCCGGAAATTTCAGGCAGTTCTGAAATGCTCTATTCGTTTGTAATATATATATATATATATATATATATATATATATATATATATATATATATATATATATATATATATATATATATACATATATATATATATATATATATATATATATATATATATATATATATATATATATATATATATATATATATATATATTGTCATCTTGTTGTCATTTAATTGTTTGATTTCACATTATTATTGATTAAACCTGAGTGTTAAATACTGTATTAGTCTGTTAGCTCATTCTCCTCCTCTCAGGTGGTTTGTGTGTTTGAAACTATTTGCTAATGGCTGTTTTGTTTTTTTCATATTTGGTGCGTGAGTGGAGGTGGCTCCGTGTTTTCCTGGTGGTGCTTTTGGCCGAAACAAGGAATCGTTTCTGAGCAACCTTACAGAGTAGAATGATATTGGCTAGCTGTTTGAATCATCTGATATATTTGGATTTACTTGAAGCACCAGGATTTTTCTGCCACGTATTTCCAGCTCCTCCTTGCTTAGTTATAAAGGCGAGGGGGCCTCTCTGAGCCACGGTATGGTGATACTTAAACTATATTTTTGATCACTTTAATGCTTTTTGATATTGAGTATTGAGTGGTGGCAAAACCAGCCATCACAGATTGGCGACCGCGATAGGATATTTCGTACCTGTTAGTGTTCACTAGTGTGCAAAATTAATTCTGGGGGTCTTGTTTTTGGCAACATTTTTACACCTCCTCGTGTAAGGTATTTTTGGTAATTGGTGATATTGTTTTGTGATTTATCAAAATGTCAACGGTTAATGTGTTAGAGCTTCTTAGTAGAGAAGGGTGGCAAGCAAGGCTGGCAGAGTTAGATAGGCATGAGTTGGAGCAGGTGGCTCAACATTTCGAAATAGAATTTTATCTATCTGTAAGGAAGGGCCTATTGTTATTGCAGGTGTACGAATATGTTAATACAGTGAAGGCAGGGGATGAAGTGAAAACAGCCAAAGAGGTGGAGCTTTTGAATAAGCAGATAGAACTAAAAACCCTAGAATTCAATATGGAAAAGTTTAGGGCAGAGGAAAGAGAAAGAGAGAGGCAGTTTGAGAGAGAAATGCGGGTAACAGATCCTTCTTCCCCCTCCCCTCTTCCCCAAATATGTTGGTAACGCCTGCTATCAATTTGGCTCAGGCTCTCAAGTTCGTGCCGAACTTTCAAGAATGTAATGTGGCGGAATTTTTTGTTTCTTTTGAGAGAATTGCTGCTAAGTTACAGTGGCCCCTGGAGTACTGAACCACCCTTATTCAGAGTAAACTGATAGGTAGGGCTCAGAGAGTTTATGTTACATTGGATGAGAATCTATCATCCGACTACTAAAATGTGAAAGCCATTATTTTGAAGGCTTATGAGCTTGTCCCCGAGGCTTACAGACAGCGGTTTAGGAACCTGCAAATAGGTAGGGAACAGACGCTCATAGAATTTGCTAGGGGTAAGAAGCAATATACTGAGGATTGGTTCAAGTCGAAGGAAGTCGACGACTTTGAAAGGTTGAAAGAGTTAATGCTTGTAGAGGAATTTAAGAGGTGTGTGCCCGATAAACTTAAGGTACATTTGGAAGAGTTGAAAACTGATACTTTACAAGAGGTTGCCATTGCTAGTGACGAGTATTATTTGTCACATAAAAATGAATTGGGAGGAGTGGTGACAAATGTAAAGCCTGGTTGGATTAGAACGGGCCGGAGTAGTAATTATAATAAGGTTTCTAATAGGCCTAATTATATAAATAAGAACCAACCCAGGGGCAGGATAACCCTAATAATAATAATCACTTTTCTCCTGGCAGGGGTAACAGGGGTTATAATGGTTATGATCCTGAAAAGGTGAAGAGTATGATATGCTACTATTGTAACAAGAAGGGGCATGTGAAAAGCAGGTGTTTTGCTTTTAAGAAAGCACAACAGGCAAACAATAGGCCAGTAATGGGTATAGGAAGGAAAGAGAAAGAACCCATCACGAGCAGGACAGATGAGCAATGACTATCCGGTTGTTTTGAGAAATTTTTGTCCCAAGGTCGTGTCTTGTCCGCGAATTCGTCCGAGTGTAAATGCGTACGTATTTTGCGTAAACACGGGTGCGGCACAATCGTTGATTTTGAGAAAGGCCTTGCCGTCAGATTTTGTCCTGAACTGTGAAGAATTTGTCTTTTTGTCTGGATTTCCTGATTCGGTGGAGTCATATCCCCTCAGCAATTTTCATTTGAAATGTCCTTCTTTTTCAGGAATGTTGAAATTGGCCACAGTGGAAAAATTTCCTGTTAAGGAAGTAGACATAGTGTTGGGAAACGATGTGGCCTATAAGAACCAGACTTGTCCAATAATAATAAATCCCGAAGTAGCAGTGGTTACTCGTTCTAGAGCTAGAGGAGTTGACGCTGCAGAGTCAACAAGAGATGTAGATTTGAGTACCTTAGAATGTAGTGGTATTAGTAATTTAGTTGTAGAAAATATTGACATTGTAAAGGACATTCCAAACTGGACAAAGGAGGAGCTAATTAAAGCTCAGAAACAAGAATTCTGGAACCTTCCTACTGAATCAGGCAAGATGGATGATTTGACAGTCCCAAAGTTTAAAATAATTAACAACATTCTTTATAGGTTGAGTAGGCCTAGAGAGGCTGGTAACAGTGCACATGAAATTGCTAAACAAATAATGGTACCTTGTGTTCACAGGACTGGCTTGATGTCGTTGGCACATGATAATGGTTTGGCGGGTCATTTCGGAATTCACAAGACGGCTGGGAAATTGCTCAAGGATTATTATTGGCCCAAACTGAAATCTGACGTGAAGAAATTTGTCAATAGCTGTGGTATCTGCCAGAAGGTCGGTAAGCCAAACCAGGTTATACCAAAAGCTCCTTTATGTCCAATTCCTGTGGTTTCTGAGCCTTTTAAAGAAGTCATAATCGATCTTGTCGGGCCATTGCCCAGGACTCGTAGTGGGAATGAGTATATTTTCACTATAATGGATAAAATGTCCCGTTTTCCAGAAGCCATTCCCCTACGTTCTATTAAAAGCAGAAAGATAGCTGAGGTGTTAATCAATTTTTTCACTAAGTTTGGGATGCCTAAGGTGATTCAGTCTGACTGTGGTACAAACTTTGTTAGTCGATATTTTAAAGAGAGAATGGCAGAGTTGGGTATTAAATATGTAACTTCATCTCCATATTATCATCCAGAGAGTCAGGGTGCTCTGGAGAGGTTTCATCAAACTCTAAAATCGATGATTAGGAAATGTTGTTTAAGTCACGGTTCTGAGTGGGACAAAGAATTACCATATTTGTTATTTGCTTTTCGTTCAGCTCTAAGTCAATCTCTAGGTTTGTCGCCTTTTAATTTGGTTTTTGGACATTGTGTTCGTGGTCCTCTTGATGTCGTAAGAGAGTCATGGGAAGGTGATATTCCTGAGATTAATTTGTTAGACTACATGACTAATTTGGGTGACAAAATGACGAAGGCTTGGGAATTTGCCCGTGAGAATTTGTTGTGCAGTCAGAGAAGAATGAAATACTTCTTTGACAGGAGGACCAAAACACGTAACTTCGCTGAAGGCAACAAGGTCTTGGTGTTGTTGCCTTTTCCCGGTAATCCATTAAAAGCTTCATTTTCAGGTCCCTGGAAGGTTTTGAAAAAAGTTAGCGAGGTCAATTATTTGGTGGAAACTCCCGAGAGGAGGAAGCCTTTTCAACTTTGCCATATAAATATGTTAAATGAATATAAAGAAAGGGATAAACTCGTTCCGGTGGCAACAGTTGAGGATGTGGTTAGATGTAATAATGACTTTTATTCTTTTTCAGAGGAAGTTGAGGATAAATATGGTAATGATGGTAATTGGCCATCAGGTAATAAGAATTCTTTGGAAAACCTTGATGGTTCAATTTCTCATTTGAGTTACGAGAAGCGCAGGTCTCTGAAAAAGTTGGTGTTGGGCTATAAAGCATTGTTTTCGGATGTACCAGGTCGAACATCTGTTGTAGAACATGACGTGGATGTTGGTAATGCCACACCTGTGAAACAATCCCCATATAGGTTAAATCCCTTCAAGAAGGAAGTTGTTGCAAAGGAGGTGGAATGTATGTTAAAACACGGTTTGATCGAGCAAAGCAAAAGTCCTTGGTCATCACCTGTGGTGTTGGTTAAGAAACCTGACGGAGAGTTTCGTATGTGTTTTGACTATCGAAAGGTAAATGAGGTTACAAAATCCGATAGCTATCCTTTGCCACGGATATAAGATTGTATAGATCGCATGGGGAAGTTAAAATATATAAGTAAATTTGATTTATTAAAAGGTTATTGGCAAGTTCCTTTAGCGAAACGAGCAAGAGCTTTGTCGGCTTTCGTGAAACCTCAAGGGTTATTTCAATGTCGTGTTATGCCGTTTGGTATGAGAAACGCCGCCGCCACTTTTCAAAGAATGATGAATACGTTGGTGTATGATTTAGAAGGGTGTGAGGTTTATATTGATAACATTGTTATTTATAGTGACGACTGGGAGACTAACTTGAAACGTATTAAAGTCTTGTTCGAAGTACTGAAGAAAGCTGGTCTGGTGGTCAATCTTAAAAAGAGTGAGTTTGCAAAAGCAAAAGTTGTATACTTAGGTCATGTAGTGGGTAATGGTAAGGTAGCTCATAAAAAGGCCAATGTGGAGGCTATTGAGAAAATGTCTATCCCTAAGTGTCGGAGGGATGTCAGAAAATTCTTAGGTTTGGTAGGTTACTACCGTAGATTTGTGAAAAATTTTTCTGACATCGCTGATCCACTCACCAACCTCCTAAAAAAGAAGGTAACGTTCACCTGGACCAGTGACACACAAGAGGCATTTGAAAGTCTCAAAAAGGTACTACTTAGTTTCCTGATATTGAGGGCTCCAAATTTTGACCTCCCTTTCTCGCTTGCCACCGACGCAAGTGACATCAGTGTAGGAGCGGTCTTGTTACAGAAGGACGAGCAGGGTGTTTCTCACCCTGTTGCGTACTTCTCAAAGAAGCTAAATCCCGCTCAACGAAAGTATTCGACTGTTGAAAAAGAGACCCTTGTGTGGCGGAATTCTAACCCTCAAACAAAACAACACTCACCCTGATCTTCGGTTGCTGGAGATGGGTAAAGGTCCACGGTCGCCAATCACAGCACACAGAAACCACAAAACAAAATTTCAAACAAACCCTCCACCAACAACGAACAAAAAAAAGAGACACATGCACCATCAATATCGGTACCGAAAAAAACAGACGAACTCCCCGTTCACTTTCAAGGTTGGACCTCTACTGCCCAAGACCTCCCAAAAACGAAAAACTCCTGACAGACCGACAGACAGAGAGACAGCCGTAAAACCAACTCCAACAACCGAACCACTCACAACGACAATTACACTCTCTCTCTCTCTCTCTCTCTCTCTCTCTCTCTCTCTCTCTCAAAAACGTTGGGAAATGCTAAATAAAACAAATTTCTTCATCCCTCTATATTTCTCCCCCTTTTAGCATTTCCCAACCAACACCTTTCACACCCCTTTCAAATCGCCTTTACGCAACACCCACGGATGCTCACTAGCAGGTCCTCTAGATCGCGTTCATGGCACGCAATCATTCTCTCAGAATCATTCTCTCTTCTAGCAACATTCAAACTCATCTTCTCCTCCATTCTCTCTCAGATTCACGCTATCTTCTTCACTATTACCACTCTCAATTTCATCCACAATCTCATCTATACCCTCTAACTCGTTCCCAAATACCGCCCCCAATTCTTCAACTAACCCATCCCATTCGCTCATTGACCTTTCCAATTCTTGCAACGATTCATTCATGCTTTCAATCACTCGTCTATCACTGCTACGCTCTCTTACTCTTACACTTTCGCTCACCTCCAACCGCTCACCAACCCCTACACGTTCAGTCAACTCAGTTATATCAAACCCGCATATACTATACGTTCTATCCATACCATCACATTCATCCAGTATTACACGCTTTATCACTCATTTCCACTTTGGCACTCACACCCCTATCACACAACTTACGACCATTCAGTTTACTTACGTTCTTCCCTTTCTTACGTTTTCTACCATACTTTATCAAAACAAATTGCTGATCCTCATGCAACAACCCCTCACGTACATGCATCACACGCACCGCTTGCATCCTGGAGGATCCACCCATTTGAACCCCTTCACACTCAGTTTCCCGAATTCGCTGTCACAGTCACCCTCTTTCGTCTACATACACTTGATACATGCCCTTCCATTCCACATTCGTCACACTTCGCTCTCGGTTCTGAACACATTCTCGCATAATGCTCATTCTTACCACAGTTACCACATATTACATTCACTGGTACCCCTACAACCATTAGCAACATGACCCACCTGTCCGCACCGGTAGCATTTAACCCCCTATCTTTCGTGACACTCCCTTACCAAATGTCCCGGTTGCCACACCCTGAAACACGCTCCTAAAGCCCACCTACACTCATTCTTTGTATGTCCTTCCTTTCCACATCTAAAACACTTCGCTCGACTTCCACTCATCGACCTTCCCCTTTGTACACTACTATCCCTAACCCGTCCAACCCGTTGTTCCCTTACAAACCCACCATTCATCCTCACTGGCACCTCCACATTACTTGCTCTTACACTCCTATCTATTACACTATCGGCCATTCTCATTGGGCCCCTCAACACTGCATCCCTAAAGCTTCCAAACTCTGGTACTCTCTCATCTACCCCAACCCTTACACTTACACTTCTGCTCTCTTTATAACCCTGTCAAGCTCATAATCTTCTACAATTTCAAGATTTCTCCCAAGTCAACCTTTCATTCGTCCATCTTTTCTTCTCCTTCCGCTTCAAGTTCACAAATTCTCTAACTCCATCTGGCACTGTCCCTAACAACTTCCGTACTAACTCCTTACATTCATCTATCCCATCATCCCCAAACTTCTTCCTTGCCAACGTCTCCACCCTACAAGCATATAGTGACAAGGTTTCCCAGCTTTCATTCTTGCCTCATCAAATTCATTCTTCCTCTTATACGTAACACTCGGCTTTCATACGCCTCGCTTGCTCAACTAGTCTAGCTTTCACCTTGTCATACTCAACATCCCCCACACTCATAATAACCCTATACATATCAAGTAAAAACCCAGTCAAATACTCTCCTAATTCTCATGCCCACACTCTCTTACTTTCCCCATACTTATCCTGACAAAACCTTTCATACTCCCTAAAGAAATCATGCACATCCCTACTTCCATACTCATTATACTTTTCACACCAGGGTACCTCCTCACATACATAGCCTTTCTCACTTCTTTCTCACTTTCACTCTCACTTTCGCTACTTTCGCTCTTTCCTTTCATACCCTCTTCCGAATACAAAGAGTCCACTTCTGCACTTACATTCATCTTACTCATTACACTCTTCTTCCCCTCTTTTATCCACTTTTATCCACTCACCCTCCATCCACCTCACTATCACTACTGCCTTCACCCTCTCCCTTCTTTCCTGCCTTTCCCACTTCCTTACCCTTCTTACCAGTTTCCTTTCCTTTTCCTTCTTCCCTTTTTCTTCCCCTGACTTATCCTTACTTTCTCTCTGTTCCTTCCTTGCTTTTCATTCCCCTTTTCCTTACCCTGCCTCTCATTCCCTCGTTTCTTACTTCCTATTCCCATATCACTTTCATCACTCACGCTTCCATTCACTTCTTCCTCCTTTTCTTTCTCTCTTGCCCCTTCACACGTTCCAGAGAACCTGCCTCCAACAGCCCCTTCTCCAAAAACACCCTTTGAACATACCTTTCATCATTTCTTCCACACTTTTCATCATTCCCTCCAACTTTTATCCATCCTCTCTTCCATTCTCTCTTCTGACTCTTTCATCTCCCCTTTCATTTCTTCTTTGCACTTCCTAGCATTCCCTCCACCTCCTCCAACTGACTCCTCAAT
>NC_089782.1:58307952-58310452 GCF_040412425.1 Macrobrachium rosenbergii | reverse complement strand
ATTAACTGACTGTGAAACAGAGAAAAATTCCCAAACATTCAGGAAATTTCACAACTTGGCGATAGCGCACATCATTGCTGATATCATCCAACTTTGCAGCCCAAATGATGTCATTTTTATGATTTAGCTTCCTGACTGTGTAAATGAAGAATTCATCTGATGCAGCAACATGGAGAAAGTCAGCTTCATCCCAATCTTTAAGAAATGAACCACAAAACCATGCGGTGATGTTGCTGAGTGATGTTAGACTTTGCTGATAACATGAAAATGGCTTGATACTGAATTTTTCAACTCATGATATACAGCACTATAACTTCTCTTCTTTCCCCTTTTTGTTTCTAGTTCAAGCACCAATTTATGTAAAGACTTTCTTGGTCTACCCACTGCCTCAGCTATGATGTCTTTTGACTCCTGAGAAAGGACTTCAGGCCTTCGATTCATATTTCGTGATGACAGTCATATGGATTTTGTTCCAGTTCTTTTAACAAAGGATTCACCTCTTTTAATGTATTTCTCTATCCAGGAATGTAAAATGAAGGATGCACCAGCATCCTGGCCTTTCTGAAGGTTATAGCTTGGATTCAGTCAACCCATCTAATTTCCTCCGGGTCATTAGCCATGGCTGTATCTAACTCCGTCACTCAGTCTGAATATACAAGAAATTTCAGAGAAACACCAGTATATATATATATACATATATATATATATATATATATATATATATATATATATATATATATATATATATATATATATATATATATTGTGTGTGTGTGTGTGTGTGTGTATAGATAGATAGATAGATAGATAGATAGATATATTTGCCAGCCATTAAAATGGCATAATTCCTAAAGCATTCTACTACTACTACTACTACTAGTATTGTTATCAGATAATGTGTAAAAACACTATATATTAATTTTTAATAACAATTTCAGTAGACAGAACACTCCGTACAGTTATCTGAGAGAAATACACATCAAAATCATCCGAGGGGACCGGGGATGATCCTGTCCCTGAACTTTATTCGGGTTATAATGAGCTTTGAACTTGTGAGGTGAGTAATTCTGGTAACAAGCAAGGGAAATGGAAAAGCATCATAAAGAGGAAAAGGTAAAAGGAAAAGGGTGGAAAGGAAAGGATACGTAAGTGGGTTAAAACAGACAGCAAATGGAAAAGCTTGGTTAGATGTTACTCAACCTTGACCAAACAATTCATTATGTATTACATTATTATCTTCATAACATATAACCCTTCCTTTATTGCATCATTACAGACGGAGACACATAATCTATCCTACTTAAGAGAAGGTCACTGAAGTTCAGCAGTCTCACTCATCCTTCATCTGCGAGTTTTGAACAATTCTCCATGTCATTATTTGCAACTTCCAGAAACGCCATTTCCAGTAGCCACAAAAATTGAATCTCGAGTCCACCATAGGAATAATTGACTCTCAGGAGGTTATAAAATAAAATGTCAAATGATCAAAGACCTGGTTTTGAATCCTGGCCGGGCAGCATTTTCCAGAAGATGTAACCAGTACCAGAGACACTAATGAAGAAAGCGGGTCGCCATATCTTAAAAACTAACCATAGAATTTTCTTGAAAATAATCTCATTACGTTTCCCACACCCAAATTACTCTGGCATACTAATGTAACTTAATCTAACCCAACCTAACCTAACCTGAGGGAATGGCAAAAAAAACCGGGGCTAGTGCAATACTAGCACACATCTCAGGAATTTGCGGCCGGGCACCTGTATTTATCTACTAAAATTCCCCTTTGGTGTAAATTATTCCAAAAGTCACAAGCTTTAAGAGGCAAAAAATTCATAACATACTCTCGTAAATTGCCCCAGATTACGTGCCTGTTTGCGTGTATTCACAATAATAATAATAATAATAATATGTATAATAATAATTTTTAGTTCTGAAAAGAACAGATCGGGTCTCCATGGTTAAATTATGCTATCAAATAAAAATGCCCAAATGCAAATTTTCAAAATGAATACGTAGCTTCAATAGCTCATGTTTCAAGGGCCATAAAACAACGCAAACTCAGAGAATCCCTATATTTCGGATTAGCCACGTCGGCCGGGATGATTCAGGGATCAGGCTCTGAGTTGTATCAGTCAAATCCTATTGAGTTCCTTTTTTGGATTTTCTATAAACTGAAAACTATTGTGCCGGCTGTCCGTCCGCACTTTTGTGTTCGCCTCAGATCTTAAAAACTGCCCCACTAAAAGGCTAAGAGGGTTTGCAAATTGGTATGTTGATCATCCACCCTCCAATCATCAAACGCAACAAATTGCAGCCCTCTGGTCTCAACAATTTCATTTTATTTAAAGTTAAAGTTAGCTATAATCGTACTTCTGGTAACGGAACAACACAGGCCACCACGGCCGGCTGAGAGTTTCATGTGCCGCGCCTCGTACAGCATTATACCGAGGCCACTGAAGGATAGATCTATTGTCGGTGGCCTTGATTATACGCTGTAGCG
>NC_089782.1:58302952-58305452 GCF_040412425.1 Macrobrachium rosenbergii | reverse complement strand
AAAGTTCTTCCATACTATTTCTTGTGAATATTACGTTTCTGTAGCTTCCCAGTACAGTTTACCTTTAAATATGGGGGCTATATGGCTGCCAAGAAAAGGTAGAAACAATAATTATAATGAGAAATAATGCCCGTTCAACAATTATCGTTTTAAGCATGGATCTTGGTTTCTGTGGTTTTAGATCCTAATAGGCCATCTCTTTCGAATAACTCATCAATTTTGAAGGAAAATTAATAAATGTAAAAGAGTGTATGTCTGCACACAACCAGGGCACACTGGTGACATCACTGCTGTGTAACTCAGCATGGGGTTCAATGCCAGCTAATCCAGCTTTACTAATCCTGCAGTCTTAGACTAGTAGTTGTGGTATAGTTTAGTTTAGTGTCCCAAATGCTTTCTAGCAGCCCCAGACCAGCTATAGTTAGATAGCGCACCTGAATAACAGGATGTGCCAGCATGGGAGAGCGAGCCAAGGAGTATGGGGGGCAGTACATGATGGTTCATGCTTACCCGGATGGTGTACGCAGATTTTACAGGACTGCGCACTTTGGTTGAATGATCAGACTAGGTGTGAGAGACCGAACCTAGTTGAATCCCCATACAGGAATGTGTTGCTTTGTTTAAGGTGGTAAAGGATAACCCCTCGGCCTTAATCAAAGTGAAATCGTGGCAGAATGTGATGCCAATCAATGACAGTAGAAAAACAAACTGGAGTTTGTGTTGTCTTTGTCAGAAGGACAAAAGAGGTGAGCACTTGACATCACCTCCAAGTCATCATGTCCTAGACAACGATGGGTGCACAATACTGGCAAGGTTTCATTCATGTTCAGTGAAATTAATGAGGAAATGCCACTGATAATGGATCCAGCAAGGCTGGATGAAGGTGATGGCATGAGGCCACTCTCGGGAAAAATGCAGCAAATACCATGTGAACTGTCGCTTGTTGTTTAACAACCTAAACTGGACCGTGCAAGAAAGCGACAATCAATGACCAGACCAGCAACACTGAGACTAGTCGTGCAAAACTGCGCTGAGCCAGTCATGACAATGAAGTTTGCATTTTCTGTCAGTGGCACCTGCATCTGATCTCAGACAGGCTAGTACTAAGGGCCTTGACTTGGTGCGTGAATGTGCAGAATGCTTAGTGATGGCAAGCTTCTTGCTAAGTTGACTGGTGGGGATGTCATTGCACAGGAGTTTAAAGTATCACCATGCCTGTCTTTATTACCCTCACAACAGAAAAGGTCCTACCTGAGGCCTTGAAAGACCAAGGTAGCACTGAGTCAGAATCCAGATGTGTATCCACTAGTTCTGTCAGAACTGATGACATACATTATTTGAAAACAACCTTTGTTCAGATGATCCAGTCACATTTCGGCTGGCAGATGTTGCCACCTCTACCAACAACGTCTGGAACAATTAGGTGTAGAGTCACCAAGTGTAAATTCCACGGACTCAGAAGACAAACTTCTAGCAGAAATTCCAGGAACTTGAGGCTCATAAATCTGGCAGAGATGTATTACTTGCATTTCAAAAGGATGTGGGGAGAAAGCACTTGCTCAATCATCTGATCTTTCAGAGGCAGTTAACCATTGCTAAAGCAGCAAATATTCTCAGAAAGTCTATACTTGATCATCAGTCACGGTTGGATGGCACATTTCTGAGGGCTTGTGTACGGTCTGTACCTCCTCTCCTGCTCCGGTTGTAGGGATGGTTGAGCATGGGGCTGACATCAAGTCACAGTTACGATTTAGACATCAAAAGTCAGAACCAGGCCATTGCACAGCTCATGCAGTTCAACTGCTACTCCCGATACAAAGAGGGCAACAACTCATAGACACTCCAAAGACTCTTTGTAAACAATGCAGTCTCCTTCTGGGCCGATAAAGAAGAACAGAACTTGACTTCTTTCAGGCAAGAAGCCTCCTGTAGAACAGTCAAGCAAACTTCTGAAGAGGAGGATTGCCAGCTTTCTCAAAGCTATTTATATCCTGTCAGGCCGTGAATGTGATCTGCAGGAATTCTTCCAGCACGGAATCCAAACATTCCCCAGCTTCCTTAGTGAGGGTGGTGGGCTGTACACATGTCAGAAGTCTCAAGCTGACCTCGGTCCTGGAGAGTCATGTTACACTAGAGGCAAAGAACCAAAGACTGATAATATGTTTGTAGATGGATTCCAGCTTTGGTCCATATACCACCAAAGAAAGGAGAAAGACCTTTGAGGCTATGCACTTTTTGACTTCTTGCCGCAATGATACAATCCTATGGCAACAAGTACACATCATCACATCTTGTATTTGATGCATACAATACATCAGCCTCAGCTGAGACCAGGCTCCAACGTGGTCCAAGGAGGAAGGCGCAAGGTGACGAACAAGAACACAATTCCATCAAGCTGGCGCAATTTCCTAAGACACGATGCCAACAAGACAGAGTTGTTCCGGTTCTGGCGAATAAAGTTGCCCAGATGTGTCTGCACCACAAATGTTGTCATTGCCAC
>NC_089782.1:58295452-58297952 GCF_040412425.1 Macrobrachium rosenbergii | reverse complement strand
TAGCTAGTGTTTGTGAAGAGTGTTTTGGTAGGGAGTAACAATTGGGTATATTGTACGTAATTACGGTGTTGTGACCACTGAGTGTGTGTTAAAACACGTGAAGACGTGCGAGTGTTTTTTTTGTCTCTCACTCTTCGCTTGATGGAAATTCGCGCGCTGCTGACGTAAGTGTTGTGATGTTATCTTTTTTTTAGTTGTGTTAATGTGAAATTGTCCTTTTCGTTGTGTTGTAACTGGTATTAGGGACAACTGTGTGTTTGTCGTTGAGTTTTGACTAATGTTTCGGTTGCAACAAGTGTGTTACGTCATCACCACGATTGATATAATTGCGTGCAAGTTTGGGCGGAGCGTCGTACTTTGCCATGCCTAGTGAAGCGCTGAGCGTATTATGGTGTGTTAGTATTTTCTTTTTTTTTTTATAGCAATCTGCGGTACGCATCGGCGTGTATTATGTAAGGGTGATATTTGGTTGTTGGGTTATTTCTGGGAACTTTAATATTTAGGGTGATATTTGGTTGTTGGGTTATTTCTGGGAACTTTAATATTTGGGTAGTATCCTACGTGATATTTATGAGTTGCGGGGTGCAAAACAGTTTTTGCACAAGTGTGAATGCACTTCTTGGTTTTTGTAGTCACACACGTATGTGCGTGTGGGTATGTGTGTGTGAGTATGTGGGCAGAGCGCTTGCGTTGCTTGAGTGACACTTTCCGTTTGGACAAAGGGAAGTGTTGATCCAGCAGTTTTGACTTGATGAGAGATTTTGATGCAGAAGCCTCAAATACATTGAAGTTAAGCATAATGTGGTTGCAGATGCATTGAGCAGATATTTTCCGGTTGAGGATGAGGGAGTACATACCGAATCCTGTGCAGAAGACGAGAGTAGACATTTGGTGCCTCATGTCTCGGATACTAGTAGTTCTGAGATATCTCATGTAGGGGACAAACACATTCCTATAGTGCATACTTTGGAGAGAAATAGTGTGTCAGCAGTCTCGGAAGAGATTGTTATTCGTGATGTTGAGGAAACGTTGTGTGTTATGTACTGGTAGAAAATGTCACTTGGGACATACCTTTGCTCGAAGAGAAGCAAGATGAAGATAAATTACTATCAGATGCTAAGGCATTTCTCAGAGGAGTTTTACCGAAGAAAGGGTATAAGTTGCCTTTTTCTGGACTAGAATTGGAGAATAATTTATTAGTTAGGAAAGTTAAGTATAACTTGCGAAGTAGTCTAAGTATGGGTGAAACTACACAAATCATTGTGCCAGAGAGTCTAGTACCACAAGTTCTGAATGTGTACATTGTAAATTTGGTTCTCCTCATTTAGGTGTTGATAAGACGTATGAAAACGTCAGGTCAAAGTTCTTTTGGAAAAATATGTTTTCCGCAGTAGAGGCCTTTGTGAAGAATTGCGCTATTTGCAATGCGAATAAGCCGGCGACGACGGTGTCGTGTCGTTTGGGTTCATATCCCATACCAAATAGGCCGTTTCAGAGAGTGCATATGGATATTCTGGGTAATTTCTCAGAATCTGCTTATGGGTATAGACATTTATTAGTGGTTGTTGATGAGTTATTGAAGCTCTTAAACCGTGGGAGTAATGACAGAAATTGGGACCCGCTATCTTCACAGCTACAGCATGGCATAAATACTATGTTTAGCGGCTACTATTAGAATGTCTCCCAATGAAGCGCTTTGGATACAGCGCAGAGCACGTTTGAACTACCCATTCCGACAGGTGATGAGGTTGTAAAATCTTCAATTCAACAGTGAAAAGAGATATGCGCGCCTTGCTAGAATCTTGAGATGGCTTATAAGACATGGTAGATAGGAGTAATGCAAAGCCAGATAGAGTCAAAGTGGCTGTTGGAGATAGAGTTTGTTGTGAAAGATAAATGTCAGGGAATCAGCTGAACGCTATAAGCTAGGTCCTAAGTTTGAAGGTCCGTTCCGCGTTGTTGAAGCAAAATTGGGAAATGAAAACACAGGTGTGTCTCGTTTGACACATATTTCTAAGATTAAAAAGACGGGTTAATGGGTATTAGCATGGATGCATTCCTGGGTTGTATTGTAGTTATGGTAATGGGTAGTTACGGGTCATTTTTTTTCCTTTCGGGTTTTAATGGGTTGTAAATGGGCATGACTTGTAGTTTGTTGTAATTCAGGAGGACGTTACTCCGTAGAAGTTTACAATTTTTAATAGTTCGGGTTCATTGTGATATCTCATGTACGCTGCAGTACTTAGTGTAAGTTGTGTGCAGAATGACGTAGAGTTTTGTAGATATATGAATTTGAGTTTTTGTTTTTTATGGGCCGCATCTGCGGTTAGGGACTCCATCGTTCACACTTGGCGATAGTAATGGGTTACTTTGAGTTAATGGTTTTTCATATGATTTTGAGATTGTGACATGGGCTAATTTCATGAGATTTGACCCGTGTGTTTATTATGTTATTGTATTATGATGTGTTTTATCGTCTGACAATATCTTTGAATATAGG
>NC_089782.1:58260452-58290452 GCF_040412425.1 Macrobrachium rosenbergii | reverse complement strand
TTCCACGTGACTAAACCCAGACAATGAAATATGGAAATGCTTTCACGTACAAAAATGAAAACCTATGCGTTGCCAGATATAAGCTATATATTGACAGCCACCGATATTAAATATTTTCATATGAATTTTCCAAAACGACTGAAATACTGAAAACATTTTGGTTGTGCAGACTTTATGGACTGAAGCATTCCCCTCCCCCAACCCCAAGGCGCACTCACTGACGTACAAGTCGAGCCAACTAAAAATATGTTGTAACTAAAGAAGAACTGTGAAAATCTCTTAATTAAACAAGAATATATTCCCATAATTATCATGGTAAATTAATTCGGAGACAGAATTTATTCTAAATTTGTTGTTTTACCGTTCTGTAAACCAAGTGCACATTCTCTTCACAAGCATTTCAAAACATTTGATATCAAAATGGTGTGGCGAAGTCGACCCCTGTTATGCATTTGGGTGACGATATTGGCTGTCCAGATTTATGAAACAGCGTAAGAGTAGGGCAACTATTCAAAGACGAGTCTTGTTGGGCTTTGTCCCGAATAATAAAAAAAAATTTGGCTGCCGGTTTTAATTCTAATAATTATGGGACACTTCTGTACAGTCACTCTAGGGCGTGGATTGTCCGAGAAAATCTATGTGGTTGAGAGTAAATCTAATTGATAAATGTATAGTTACAACACTAAAGGGTGTTTATAAATCCAGTCTTTTTTCCTTTATATATATATATATATATATATATATATATATATATATATATATATATATATATATATATATATATATATATATATATAAATTATATCAGAAATATCTTTAGATCAAGAAGCAAAAATCACAGCAGTTACAAATTAAATCTTTCTTCCCTTACTTCACATCTTACTCTATCAGAATTTCAAGCGAAAATGCAAGGCATTACTACCCTAATACTATTCTCCTTGCATTTTAATAAATCATTATCTGTTTATCTATTTATTAATATATTTTTTCTGTTTTAGTAAGTGGGATCTCTTCTTTCTGTATTTCCCTTTACTTCCTCTTACTTCTTCCTAATGAACACCTTAATATTCTTTGGAAGCTTCAATTTCAAGTCAATGGCATGATTAGGTTTCATCTACTGAATAATAATAATAATAATAATAATAATAATAATAATAATAATAATAATAATAATAATAATAATAATAATAATATAATAATAATATCACCGGAACTATCACAATCAGCGGGCTGATATATTCAATCTAAAACTCACTCTCTCTCTCTCTCTCTCTCTCTCTCTGCCTAATTACAGCATGAAAGCTTTATCCGCAATTATATTTTGAAATACGAAATTTGGTTTCGCTGTCAGTCATAGCACAGCAGTAAGTTTTGCGACATATTCTATAAAGACAAACCTTGATTCTATTATAGTCATTTTGCTTTGAATTTCAATTTAAAATAGCTTTTCCTTTTCGCATATTCAAAGTTTTCAGAATATCATATGCAATTCATAATGCCTCAGGTATTCTGATTGGTTTTTCAACCGCATACGTCGAAACTGTTACGAGCGCGTCTAGATATTGCTTCTATATCAATACGTCTATATATATATATATATATATATATATATATATATATATATATATATATATATATATATATATATATATATATATATATATACGTTCATGCAGAGAAGGATTTTCAGAGCCAAGCAGATCAAAAGAAAACAAGAAAAAGGATAAGGATGGAAGAAGGCTGGCAGATTAAATTGCCTCTTCAAAGGAAGGTTATGCGACCCAGGAAAAAGATTAGTAGGAAGAAAATGAAAAAACTTGGTATTAGAAGGAAAGCAAAAGGTGGCCTGAGAGCGCTGCGGTTCCTGTTATAGATTCCTGGCTATTCCCTCCTCGCTCGGAACAGGCAACGGCAGTAAGCACGAGCTAGGTTCGTTAGGCAGTTCGTCGTTGTAAGAGCAACGTCATTATTCAACAAGAAGGTGTCATGTCAACTTGTAAAACCTAATCATATTTCTATTATTAGGTCGTGGTCACCTACAGGTCATGTCCTTAGTTCAATCTTCCAAATTAATTAGTTAGTAAATCGAGATTTCATGAATGAAGGTGGATGGAAATTATCATTAAAGCGATGATCAGGAATTTGGAACGATATAAATCTCGAATTAAATGTTGTAGCTTTACTAATTACTGTTTGCACTATTTCTTGTTGTAAGTCCCTTCTGTAAGTATCCTCGGTGGCCATAACAGTCAACGTGCTCATTTTCGGGACAATTCCTTCACGTTGCTCCAAAATAGATAAAAAGTGCATACATTTACTCGCATATTCCCAAAAAAGTCACCTTCCTAAAAACACAGCAACGGTTTTCACAACAAAATGAGTTAATATTAAACAAAAAGTTACCATAAAAGGGACACAGATTCCTTTCCCAGAATATTCTAGTGATGGTCTACCACGAAGTTACGTTGTATAACGTCGTCATTTACTTCTCTCTGTTAATCATTTTCTCCAATGTGTTGCTTCTCCTGGCCATCATTCTGACAAGGATTCAGTTTTCAAACATGACTCATACAGTCATCTTCCAGTACTCTTCTGTTCTGTGTAGCCTGTTCATTCACAAATTGCTTTTGTTTCACCTATTAATTCAGATCTGTTAAGCTTTTCATAAATTAACAGAATGTCTGAAAGACAGTTTCCAATTATTTCTCTCTCCTCTCCCCCTCTCACCTTGTTCTTTCGATTCCATACGATGAAAATATCACAATGAAAATCTCTTCTCTCAATATTACTATCTCGAACTTGCCTCGACAGCTCGCATACCTATTTTGTACGGCTGTATTGCCCAAAATTTCTCAGATTTCGTGTTCTATTATTACTTCAATAATGGCTTCTTGCCTAGACGTCTGCAGCTCCCGGAAGATCAATTGGGAAAAAGCACAAGGGATGTCGAGAAATGTTAGTTTGCCTAAAGACGTCAAGAGCTGAAATATTTATCTATATTATGGCACCATAACTGTGCTCAGAAAATACCAATGATATATCAGTCAATTAAGGTTGGAAACACTATCATAACTAAATCAAGAATACTTAAAAAAAATAAAACAATAATAAATTAACATTGTTGACTCAGAGCACAGCATAGAGCTTAATCCAGAAAATGAAAAATCATTCACATAAAAATGCTAAAATCCCCGTGTTTTGGGATGTGCGCAAAATTTGGCATTCCTAACATAAAATGTCTTCATATGAAATATTCCATACCTCGGCATTATTCAATAAATTTTAGTTGGTTACGAATTCATATATTCCAACGGTTCCTAAAAGGATAAAAAAAAATCTAATAAATCCACGCAACACAGATAATATCCTCAAAAGCCAGGGTAAAATATTTCCGTAATATTTTTATAACAAAACACACTCGCATATTTAACAATTTCAGCTCACTTCCTTACGCTATCCAGATTTGTATTTTCTAGAGATGAAGGAATCTACGGCATTTTGTATTTTCTAGAGATGAATAAATCTACGGCATAACGTACTTTAAAACTGGTTAAAATGGGTAAAACAGGAAACACGAAGAAAAAGAAATAAGGACTGCTTGTTCTGCAAGAAGAAAAAAAGCATGACATAAAAATTAAATGATTTTATTGCTTCATCTCTAAGATTTTTTTTTTTTTTTTTTGCGAGGATGACAGAGAAAAGGAGCCAATTAGGTTGAATAAGGAAATATGAAAAGGTTGATAGATCTTTTTTTCTTTTTTTTACTTTAGAACATGAAACATTTTTATTTGGCTCTACGATTCAGTTGAAAGGAAGTTACTGAAAAATTTGCAATAAGAGGAGTGATTCTCTCTCTCTCTCTCTCTCTCTCTCTCTCTCTCTCTCTCTCTCTCTCTCTCTCTCTCTCCAATCTTCTCGTTGGAAAACTGGGGACAAAGTTCCGAATTTTCGATTGAAATTCAAAGAAAAAGCTTACAACCCAAAGCATGGGGAAGTGAATTGACTTAAATAGCTGAAGATTATTATTATTATTATTATTATTATTATTATTATTATTATTATTATTATTATTATTATTATTATTATTATTATTATTATTATTGCTGCTGCTGTTGTTGTCAGATATAAGGGCAGAAATATCTAGCAAAAGAAGCAAGCTCCGTGTTATTGTAGTTATGTGATTATATTAATGATTGCTGCAATAAAGCAACTATAAAACTATATGATAATATCTCTTGTAGGCCGGTGACCAATATTATCACACGTGTAGTGGCATTTAGACTTCCATACAAAGGCACTCTAACCTCAAAAACAAGAAGTAATAACTAACGGTATAACCATCTAGCAGTGTAAGCATAACTAGTGAGATTGACCCGAATTTCACCTGAAGATGTAAATAAACATTCTTTACGAGACATCCTATTAACAAAGCAGAGTTACACTTATCTGAAACGAAAAGGGAATAATCTACGTCTAACAGACTTATAGAATGTGAAGTGGGGTGGACAGGAGCGCTCACAGGTAACTCCGGCAATTGCTTCTAAATGCGATGCAATTGCTTCGATCAGCGATTTAACTATGACAGACTATTGCTTCTAAGTGGGCTTCCATTTACACTGGCTAACAGCAAATGCATGGATGCGCAAAACATGAAATTATTTTCTTCACAGAGAGAGAGAGAGAGAGAGAGAGAGAGAGAGAGAGAGAGAGAGAGAGAGAGAGAGAGAAGGAAATGACAAATACCAGTTGTGCATATCCAGACCAAATATTCCCCCGAGTCTTTCCCTTACACACTTTCAACAATCATTAAAATTAACCCCTGGTGTTAAAAGCGTACGAGGAATAAGACAAAAAATAATCCATTCATTACAGCAAACGGCTGGAAATGTATAGGGCGTTTTGTAGTCTGCTGAATGGATGAATAAGTATAAATTTTCACAATCATACTAAGGGAAAATGAACGCAACACATTCACTCTGTCCCCAACAAATAAATAAGTAAATAAACAAATAAATCTATAGAAATTTTATATAACGACAACAATTCTCAAGATATCACCCTTGACTCAAGCTACATTTAAGAGATTGCCGAGAGAGAGAGAGAGGAAGGGGTGGGGGGCCTTCTCTCTCTCTCTCTCTTATATACTGAGAGAGAGAGGCCCTTAGGCGAAATTCTTTATTTTTGGTTGTTGCTCTACTTTTATTCATTTTCAGCTTAGTTTACATTTAATTACCTCTCCTGTCCCAAATTATTTTCTGCCGTTGGAACCTCATTAAAATTCTTAATTGCTTGAGATTTTTTTGTTTCCTTGTCACACGTGTCGCAGTTGTGTAATAGTGGCGCCTATGTTGCATTCAAAAATCCTATGTAACCAACCAATGAAAACAAGAACACTGAGATTTGCCGAATAAATCTGAGAAACAAATGAAACTGGCGAGGCTTGACTACGGGGGAAGAGAAAGAACTGTTTAAGTGAAAGGGTTCCAAGAGTCAGAGTTAACAGGAACAAGAATTCTAATGTTCCTTTGTAAACAATATAATCCGAAGATTCCCGATTCCCATGCAGTAAATGTGGGAAGAGATGGCCTGACAACGTTTGGTTTGGTTCTGTTTCTGTAATTCCTTCTGCAAAGCCTTTCTCAGCACGCAAGGACCAAGATGTGTGCTTGCAGATGTCGGACCAGTGATGCTTTTGAATACAGGTGTTGTCAGTCCAGGTATTGAATGTATGTGCAGTTTTAACGCAAAATATGGATTAATAATATTCAAATACAGTGCAGAGCAGATTTTTCATTTTACAATATCAACTATAAATTCAAAATATGATTCCCCAAAAGGAATAAGAAATTAGTTTGTTAAGAGAAAAAAAAATGGATAAATTTTATTTATTTTTGAGAACGCGGAGCTTCCATTCAGGTTTGAAGATGAAACTCTCTCTCTCTCTCTCTCTCTCTCTCTCTCTCTCTCTCTCTCTCTCTCTCTCTCTCTGAGTATTATTTATTGATTTTTTACTGAAAAAAATCTCAAATTTAACCTTCAAACTTATCATAAGCAGCCTCATTTATATGTGTATGATAAAAGATAATATACTTATATGTAGCAATCTATCACGAATCGTGCAATATGGTGTTATTCCCATGAGAGAGAGAGAGAGAGAGAGAGAGAGAGAGAGAGAGAGAGAGAGAGAGAGAGAGAGAGAAATGCAGTTGCAACATTCATCACGAATCGTGGACATAAAGCGTAATACATTTCTCTTGCTTCCTGAACCCGGGAATATTCCCCTTTACTTGCGCGCATCGCTACACTGAAGCAGCAAGCCTGATGGAAACAGACTACGTGCTCCTCTTCAAATATCTCTTCCTTTTCTTTTAAAATAATGTTTAGGAGGTGGAAAAGAGGGAATGGCAAAGAGGTGTAAGGAAAGGGATAGGGAAGGCCAGTTTTGTTTTTATATTTAAAAAAAATTATATCGAAAAGAGTAGTAATGAAGCTTACTAAGCACTAGGAATTCAAACTAGACTTTTTATAAGGTTCCTTTGTGTGAAGAAAAGTTTCACCTCTTGATATTTTCAGGAATCTTCGTCAATATATAAGCCTCATATCGTGGGGTTATCCACCTCACTAATTCACGTATGATTTTTTTTTACTCTCCAAACTTAATTACAAATTCGCTTTACGCTGGGAACAACCAACACGTACTGGGTTCGAACCAAGGCCTCTTTTGCTTATGGATCAGAATGGCAGCCACATTGCCTGTTTTACATATTCCTGACATTACCTGATATACTGTACATACTCCAGTCGAAATTCAGGGTCTGTACATCGAAATCGAAGCTAACCAGTTTCCAACATAACAGCTAAGTGCCATTTCGTAATACGTCTTATTTATGCTCTCAAATATTAAGCTACAATTAACCCAACAATATAGAATTAATTTATCCTTTGGAAACCCTCCAATAAAAAGGAATTATAAATGATAACCGCTCTGTACTGACAAGTTGTCGATCCCACCCCGTTTAGGACAATAATGAACTTGGTTGACAGTGGCAACTGATTTCCAGTCCGCTCTACATATATCTTTCACATGCTGGTGGAGTATCTCTCTAGAGAACTGAAATCATTTATTCATACACCCATCATATTTGCTCAGCGATAAAATTGGACCATGAACGTGGCACTTTTTTCATCTCAAATATTAACCTGCACTTAACCCAATTAATATCGAATTCAGTTCACCCACTCACCCACCACCAGGAATCAAACCTTCGCATTTAGGGTAAGGACTTAGGTTGCAAGGTGACATCGTCACCCAGCCATCGCGACAGATGTAAGCTGATATCAGCTGCTATACGCGTCAGCTTGAATTCCAAATCTGTACTTGGAGTAAAAAAAATTTCAACCGATCTCCACGATGATAGCTGAGTGCACAATTCCGTTCTCTAGCTCTCATTTACGCAAACAACGAGAGAGAGAGAGAGAGAGAGAGAGAGAGAGAGAGAGAGAGAGAGAGAGAGAGAAGCAATTCCTTTTACAGTAAAAAGATGGGTTTAAGTTTTCTAAAAAGAAAACTATTGTGCCGGCTTTGTCTGTCCGTCCGCATTTTTCTGTCCGCCCTCAGATCTTAAAAACACTGAGGAGGAAAGAGGGCTGCAAATTGTTATGTTGATCATCCAGCCTCCAATCATCAAACATACCAAATTGCTGCTCTTTAGCCTCAGTAGTTTTTATTTTCTGTAAGGTTAAAGTTAGCCATGATCGAGCTTTTGGCAGCGCAACAACACAGGCCACCATGGCCAGCTGAGAGTTTCATGGGCCGTGGCTCATACATTATACCGAGGCCACCGAACGATAGATCTATTTTCGGTGGCCTTGATTATAAGCTGTACAGAAAACTCGACTGCGCCGAAGAAGCTTCCGCGCATTTTTTACTTGTTTATGTTTGCCACCAAATGGCAATTGTAGCCTTTCACTCTGCGTCCTTAGTAACTGCAAGGACATAACACTGCGCTTCAGGGTTACACATTTTTTTCCCCTTGAAAATGACGTTTGTCTTTAAAATATTATTTCCACACACAAACCCACACACAGATACACACACACACATAGATATATATAATTTTGTCCATACACACAGCCTCACACACAGAAACACATATACATACACATATACAAATACACACACATATCATATTTATTTATATATATGTTTGCGTGTGTGAGTATCTGCATGTGTGCGTAATGTAAATGAATAATAAACATAAAAATAAAACGCCAACAATCAAAATCAACTCTACAGCACGGCATCACTCTCTTTGCAGTGTGTCTCTCATGCTCTGTTCAGTGGACAAACAAGCAGAGAATTATTAAGGAGAAAAGCGCTACTTTATTCTATTTTCTTCTTCTTGTATCATGTCAGAGTTCACAGTGTACGTACTAAAAATGACACGTGGCTGCTGCATCTCTTCTTCGAACATATATAATGGCATTGTGAAATGTTCTGCTGAGCCTTTTCAATAAGCTACGAGCTCTTTCCAGCTCGAGGTGCATTTAGTCTTATGAATATTTATTCCATGGATTCATATATCAATTGTTAAGAGAATGTGCTCTGATGGTCCACAGATAACAACAAATAGAAAACAATTCTTTTTATAATAATAGACTCATCTTATAAATATACAGGGCATGGAATTTGCAGACATGTAAATAAGAGGAACAATGAAAAACATTGCTAATACTTATTTACTGCAGAATAAAATAACAACATATTAGGTCTATAAAGACAATGCATATGTTTCAAAACGCAGAGTGAAATTATGGGCATATGTAAGAAAGAACATCAAACTGCAATAAAACTGCAACATTTTCAGTAATACTAGTGAACCATAAATTGAGTACAATAAAGGCTTTTAGGATTTCCCATTATTCCGTTTAATGAACTTTACCAGTACTTAAAAATATTTGTTCAACCACTTTGCTCTCGCATTGTATTAGTCGCCACAGATACCTTTTATTTTATTTTTACATAAACACGGCTATACAATATATCTCTTTTTTTAAATTATCTCCAAGTCCACTTCTCTCCGTCACTGTTATTTGTATACGTCCTGTTCCCCTGCTTTCTTTAATTAGCTATTTTAGTTTCCATTTCCTACAAAATACCTTTGTTTCTTCCACCTCTTCCTATTTTGCATCAGTGACCGTTTCTGTTCTATTAAATGATCGTATCAGTCATTCAGCTGGATAAAAGCCGTAAAGAGAGAGAGAGAGAGAGAGAGAGAGAGAGAGAGAGAGAGAGAGAGAGAGAGAGAGAGAGAGAGCATGTTAGCTTTATTACTGATCAGGGGATAGTTCATGTATGTAAAAGACAGAAAAAACTTCGAATTGTAAAAGGCATAACAACATTTCCAGAAATATTAGACCCATAGTATATGGAAGTGTTACAGTTACAAAAGTCCCAGAAGTAAATGAGGATGTGTAAAATGATACTGGCCAAAGGATGGCAGGAATGACTGAAACATTTGGCAGGAATGACTGAAACATTAAGTGGTGGAATGAGGAGATAAATGGTTTAGCGAAGAAAAGAAAGAGATTATCTGAGAAGCAATTGTCCATGACAGAGGAGACAGATATGCGAGTTGGCCACTCTACCATAAAACCGAAGAATAAATAGAAGGAAAGTAAAAAAAAAAAAAATAGCAAGCGAGAAGGTGAACAAGAACTTAAGGAAAATAAAAAGTGGTTCTACAGGGAAGTTATGCTGAGAGAAAGATCAACGAAAATATTGGTTCCAGAAGGATCAGAGATGCAAATGCGGAAATTACACCAGGAGTGAGTGAATGCAGCTCTACAGTAGGTGGAAGAATAAAGTGAGCATTTTGAAAGTTTGATGAATCTGGACGATAGAAGAGAGGCGGAAGTAATGTCAGTTGGCTGGTGGTTAGTTTAGATCAATCAGTCTTTTGCAGACACTGTCCTTTGCCCTAAGTGTGATAAAGTGTGAAAGGGATGAGGAGGCCTGGTGTGGACCTCCAGAATCTGACCAACCAAGAGATGACTTGGTGAGACTATTCATGACGGCAAGGAGTAATAGGGGAATCCCAGTGAGAGTTCAGACAAGGAAAAGGGTATGTAGATGAAATCTATTCTTTCTAAACAGTTATGAGACAAGTTGAAAATAAAGCGAAAAAGTTCTATAAAGACCTAGAAAAGGCATAGGAAGTCGAGAAGACGTTAAAGCACGCTTAAGGTTATGGGATACGAAAATGAGCCATTCATGGTTGATGCACGTAGATGATGCAGTAAACTTTAGAAATTAGTTAAATAGTTTGAAACTGTCTACAAAAGAGCAAATTGAAAAAAAACTGGAAACATTATGAAAGTCAAAAGCAACTAGTAGATGGAGCAAAGGAGGCTAATCAGGCCGGTGGAAAAATGGAAGCAGTAGATTTGGTAGGATGAAGGTAGAAATGAACCAGAGAACAGAAGGAACAAGGAATGTGGCTGAATGTGAACAGAGGATTTGGAATATACTTGCACTGTTAATGGAATCTGAGGAAAGAATGTATGAGGAAATTACTGAACCTACTGTACATAGTCTCCTTTAAGAAAGTTAAGTGTGGACGCTGAATGTGAAAGAAAGGGACACGGATGAACCCACTCAGGACATTACTTGGTTAAGTTTTTGTCTCTATGCAAGATGGTAATATGCATGACTCCCCTATGCAGATACAAATAGTGTATATATACAGTGTATATATATATATATATATATATATATATATATATATATATATATATATATATATATATATATATATATATATATATATATACACCTACAGATTAAACATTTCTTTATATAAATGCTACAGATTAAACATTTTTTTAGAAATGCTACTATCTTCAGAAAACGTGGTAACTAGCAACCCTCTCTCTCTCGGACTCAACCCGCACATCTCTCTCTCTCTCTGGTACTCAACACATCTCTCTCAAAATGGATATTCTAAGGAAACACAATCTTTCCTACGTAAATGGATTTATTATCAAACAAAACCCAACAAGTAATGAATTAACAAAAAGAAAATTAAAATGCATAATAAATGAATTACCAAGTCAAAATAGTCTAATTCAAGATTTAACCTTACTCTGGCTGAACGCCTTTTCACTCAAAACTCCCACACACTCCATCTTAGACATTATTCGTCTAGTCTTAAAGTCAACCACATTGAAAACAACCACTAACTGCAAAGATTGCAGTGTTCTTTCTCTATCACCACAGCATCCACAGTATCCCCACAGACATCACCACAGACATCTGTTGAGAATTAAACAAACCGTAATCTCCCACAAATACAGTACACAAGCATATGACATAATAATGAAAATCTAAAATGCATGGTTAATCAATGTCAAATCAGAACACAATAACATATAATATTGAAGTGACATAAATGCCTATGTCCAATTCTTCCCACAAATTCACAAGTGTCTTGGATATGGTAAATTCACTAGTTCAGAGTCCACACAGAAAAAAGAGAAGTCTGGATTTACCTTAACTGCTGGTTTCTAAGAGATCGGAGCACACAAAGCCACGTCTGGACGATATCGCTCTTGGCTAGATAATAATCAATCAGACCTAACTTTTGGCACAATTAGACACACAATCTCCATTTTTCTAACGCACGAACTTACGTACTTGCATACCAACTCAGTCGGCTGCCTCACATACCAGCTGCAATATTGTGTGTTCTTTCGAGCCAAAACAGCTGAGACAATTGAAACATCTGCTGACTGCAGTGATTTTGCATCTGTGTCACCGTCCAAGTACCACTCTGTAGCTCCCTTTCGCTTCATCACACTATGACTGAATATACACAGTAAATCTAAAACGAAACATATTTCACCATATATATTATATATATATATATATATATATATATATATATATATATATATATATATATATATATATATATATATATATATATTGTTAAGAATAAACATTCCTCCCTCCTCCCTTGTAAAGTAATTTCAGCAATCAAATTCGAATTAATATTTTGTTCCTCTGTCTTTTGAATCGGCGTCTTGGGGAAACCCGCGCTTTTGAGCCAGTACACAACCGCTAGGCGTCAATATTCCTCACCTGGCCCCCCTTAAGAATCGTACGATGCGAAAACAATACTCCCAACCCCCTTTCACCCATTGCGCGATGGGGAAGCCATGTAGGGATTAGGAAGGGCAGAAGGGCATTTAAGGGCTGGTGGAACAGGTAAGTTTGCTTCTATAGGCATATTAAGATAAGTGTGCTTTTCCCATACCCTCCTTGCTGGCTTTCTTGGCTTGCTTGCAGGTACAGCTGGGCACCCACCCCCAACCCCCCAACGCCGAATGCGCTCTGTTTTCCAAAAAGCAGAGAGAGAACTCCCTGACTCCATCTCGAGCGGATGCTCCTTTCTCCGCTGGCGTGGCGATTCAACGACAGCCAATTCGATTGGAGGCGCCAATCACAATCTGAACAGGTTCGTACGTTGCAAGTAGTCATTTAGCCAGCCCTGTCCCTTGTACTACACTCCTTAATTTCCCTCTCTGTTTAACTTTTAACCTATTCCTCCACGAACAATCTTCCCTTTGGCCAAATCTTGCCTGTATCCCCTGCCTTGCCATTTACGTACTTTGAATTCGAGTAACAATCCCGAAAACAATCATTTATCCCTCCACCAGTGCAATCTAAGGGCTATTCTAGTGGTTTAAGTAAAAATAACCAAGCGGTAGTTAACTTTGGGTGCGTATAATTACGTGTCCATTGTTAACGCACTCGCTATTTTGAGACTCAGATCATATTTACGGGCTTTCATCAAAAGCACCTTCTAGGATAATTTGTGTCGTATTTAAGAACCCCATCATAGACATTATTATTCCACGCAGCCAGGGCAGACTGAAAGTGATCACTATCATTGACTGATTATTGTAGATTGGCCCGTTTTATCCACTTATTTGTTTGCCAATTCATGTCGTTATCGTTACTGTGCCTATTTTGAATCTGTCCCTCAGTGATCATGTGGTATGGTGTCTAACTGTTAATTTATTAATGTTAATTTGTTAAGTTTCCCTGAATAAACCACTGTAAATTGGCAAAGAATTCTAAATTCCAATATGGCGACCTTCCACCCTAAATTATAACTTCAGGAAAATTCTGAGGTAAGTCTTCATTAACTCCCTTTGTTTACAAACTGGACTCCTTTGCCCGTGGCAGCATCAATTATAATTTTGTGTGTAAATTCTCATCAAAACCAGTCCAGTCTGTAATAATATATATATATATATATATATATATATATATATATATATATATATATATATATATATATATATATATATATATATATATACTACGTGTGTGTGAGGAGAACGTCCAAATAACTGGAAAACAATTTCCGAGGGTAAGAAAGTTAAGAAAAATAATGTATAAAAGGCACGTTTTAAGGTAGTAAACGAACAGAAATAAATAGGAACGGTGTTAAAACAAGAAACTCTTCTTCACGAATTATTAAAAATTAAAACCGGAAAAGTAAAACTAAAATATGAACCTCATCTCATAAATTAATAGAGAATTATGAAGCATGCAATGTTCACTGAAGCGACAAATGAGAGCCCAATAGTTACTATAGATCATATGTCGATCATACTGGCGAATCTTTCCTCATGATCGTATTAATGATGAACTCCCCATTTTATATATATATATATATATATATATATATATATATATATATATATATATATATATATATATATATATATATATATATATATATATATTTTCTTATATATATTTGAATTTCCTCTGGCCATTTCGATGATATGATCTCATCTGGGAAAATGGAGGCTTACTGAGTCCAAACCACCAGGAATTTATCGACAATGAGAAGGGCCATTAACTTTTGTACTGCTGAATTTTGGATATAATGAACGATTGGATTATTAGTTACACTGATTACTCTGTTATATCTATGTTATGCCTCATAACGAAAGCGCTTATGGTTGAAAGTTATACTGAAAAGAGAAAGCACACAAAGAAAGTGAAAGTTAAAACATTTCACGAACACGAACTGGAACAGATTTATTGACCTGACCCCCACCAATGTTCCTCGCTGGGTGAGCGGTTTCCGTTCTCAACTACCACTCTGTTGGTCGTGAGTTCGAATCTCCGAGCGGCCAGTGAAGAACAAGAGGAATTTGTTTCTGGTGATAGAAATTCATTTCTCGCTATAATGTGGTTCGGATTCCACAATAAGCTGTAGGTCCCGTTGCTAGGTAACCAATTGGTTCTTAGCCACGTAAAAATAAATCTAATCCTTCAAATCAGCCCAGGAGAGCTGTTAATCAGCTCAGTGGTCTGGTTAAACTAAGATATACTTAACTTAATTTTTCCCACCAATGGCCCGACACCTTGATGTGGTGGTGGGGCTTGTGTACTGCAAGGACGAACTGGGCTATGGTAGTGGGGTAGTACCCTACCCTGGCAGGTCTAACTATGCTACATTGGTCAGTTCTGAGCATCCAGACTAAGCTCGGTCCACTTTCAAGCCTTCTCCATTTTCAATCCCTATCTTCTTCCCCTATCAAGAATGACCATTAGTTGATAACACTGGACCTCAATTGGATTACGGCTCTGACTGCTCCTCTGATTTGATGGAGGGTGAAGAGGACTAACATGCCTCTCCACCCGTAGAATACGAGTACCTGACGTGCCCGAGCGAGGGGAAAGTCTTATGTCAAACATGGCTCCCAGAGCTGTGTCTGATTTCGACGGACTGATGACGCCTCAAGTTCTGGAAGCCATGTGTATAACCAGGTTGTAGCCTCTAGGGGTGGCCACTTACAGTCGCATAACACATCCCTCCCTTGTTGGGCTCCATTTTACTTGGGAATATGGTGGGCGGAGGACTACCTGGCAGAAATAACATAGATACTCGTATCTATGGATCATACATTAACTCCTGTTGACGACCCTAGATCAGACTTGGAACTGGCTCAGGAAAGCGTAAATAAAGAAGTTAATAATTCTAGACCCATACCCATATCTAACATAATGACTATGGAACCATACTCAGTGCCACAAAAGGAAACTGTACCAGTAGCAAATGAAAAAACAAACTATTAACAGAATTCGAAATAGACGACCTAAATATAGACCAGACCCTACATTGATACACTTCGATTCATTATTTGGATATGACGGTTGGCCAAGATACTTGGTTTTTAAAACAGATACCGAACTGACCGCTGCTAAATTTGAAAATATTCTATTAACTCAGTACCCGACCAAAGAAATGACATTTAGATCTATAACAAGAAAAGAATGGATAGTTGAAGCTACCACAAAAATTCAGTCGGAAACTTATCAAAAGCTTAATAATATGAATGGAATAAAAGTCACGGTCCAAAGACATGACAAGTTGAACAGTATTGAGGGAACAGGAATGTTACCACCCAACAGTGATAGTGATGGCCTACCAGATGAGACATTACTACTGAACTCATTAAAAATTAGATATCCCAATATTGTAAACGTAAAAGTATATGAAATCCCAAATAAAAGGCATCATGGTAAAAAATTGAGAATAGCTAAAATTAAATTTGAAGGCCACACTCTTCCACCTAATAATAAAATAGAAGGCCAGAGAAGAGAGGTATTACCCCATATACCAAAGCCTCTTCAATGTACAAACTGCTCTAAATATGGTCGCACTATAAGCAAATGTTGAAACGATCCAGTTTGTGCATTCTGCGGCTCAGAAGATCACGAAACTACTTGGAACTGTGGAGCATCAAAATGTTGTAATTGTGGGCAAGACCACCATGCCAGATCAAAGATATGCCCATTCTACATCCATAACACTGAACTAAAATTATTAATAAGCAGGTCTGGCATGTCAATTCCAGAAGGAAAACAAGAATTGAAATCAAGAGGTTTAATGGACCCTACTAGAAATAAATCATATAGAGATGCTGTAGAAAAAGTATTACCCAAGAAAAATGTTAAAATACCTGAAAAAGCAAATGATAAAGAAACGACAAGGTCAACAGACATAGAAATTAACAAAGTCTCTTGGAGAATCTAGTAACACAGTACTAATAAACAACCCTTACGAAATACAAATGAAAGATGAAGAATTGCAATCAATAGACTCTGAAGAGGAAGAAAACCATGCTGACAAAACAAGAAGAAAACAAGGTAGAGAAATAATTTCTCCCCCAAAAACTCAGGTTAACACTAATGACACCAACAAGAAGAAAATGCCCAAACTCAACAGGAAAACATCCACTAATTTAGATAACATTGATGAAATACGTCCTTCACCAGTGTTTCCAAGTAAATTTCAAGACAAAATTCAATCAATCCAAGGAAGGCAAAATGATAATTGCGAGTGTCAACAGTGTAGCCAAGAAGGTATAACACCACAAACTGAACCTCACCATGAACGGTGTGGATGCCATAAGTGCTTTTTGCAATATTGCAAAGAAACGAAAGCCTTAAATATGGAAAAATTGATAAACGTAATTAAGGGATTTCTTAACTAGAAAAGATAATACCTCAAGTCAGCTAGAATTACATACCAAAGCTTGTATGTGTATTAGACACTTGCTATACTCGTATTATCGTGAGAGTAAAATAGCAGTATTAGACAATTTCTTAGCCAGACAAGAAGAAATTAAATTATCTATTGATTCAGAAGTTTACACAGAAATGTCAAAAACCAAAAAGAAAATTAAATCTAATTAAGGGAATAATTACTCATTGTTTAAAAATTTTTGAAAAAGTTAATAATCAACTATATAAAATCATTTAACTTTCATCCCATTCAAATATACTATTATTCAATGGAACATAAACGGTTTGAAAACAAGAATGCACTTGGGTGAAATACAAAGACTCCTAAAACAACATGAACCAATGTGCATATGTTTACAACATGTTAATGATCCAGTTCCATCAATATATATTCATAATCGTGTAACGTATGATAAAATTACAGTTAATAGTAATTCATTTCAAATTTCTTCAATTCGCCTGCATCTAACAAACAAATCTAGCTTTCTAGTCTGCAATCTTTATAATCAACCTAATGAAAATTATGATATGGCTGATTTATCAAACATTTTATTACAGTTCAATGAACCTATTTTAGTTTTAGGTGATTTTAATGCTCACCACCCTTTATGGGATGCCAGTATCATAGATGCAGATAGAGCAGGTAAAGACATAGAAAATCTAATACTTAATTACAACTATTGTTGTTTAAATGAAATTGAAACCCTAACATACTTTTCAAAAACTCATGGAACCCTATCATCTGTAGACCTGTCTATTTGTTCCACTTCATTAGTAGACAGATTGGAGTGGAATACTCTAGATCAGGGGTGTCAAACATACGGCCCGCGGGCCGGATCCGGCCCGCGAGATGGTTTAATCCGGCCCAGGACTTGTAGGGAATAAATTTCTGAGGATGAAAAAAAAAAAAAAAAAAAAATATATAAATATATATATATATATATATATATATATATATATATATATATATATATATATATATATATATATATATATATATATATATATATATATATATATATATATATATATATATATATATATATGACGTTGAAAGTTGTGTATACGTTAACTTAGGTTGTCTACTGATTTTTCAAAATATAAACTGCATTGTTAGAGCTAGCCTACTGATTATGTAATTATATAGTTTTATGAAATTCAAGTGAACTCTGTACAGATTCTATAAACGTCGTGTAACCAACTATCCGCACGCCCGATTGTAAAAAAAGACCTAAAGATCAAATCAAACTTTCATCATCATATTTGCTTTTTAATTTTGATGCAAATTAAATAGAGTATCAGAATCTAATTTTAATTTTCAGGATATGATTTCTCTTTCTCTCTCTTCATATATGAACTGCTGATGAATGTGTGCGCGTACACACAAACAAAAAACAAACATGCACACACACACACACACACACACACAATACAGTATTTTTATTTATTTGTCATTTTATTTGTCAAATTTTTTTCTATTTATTATTTTTTTATTTATTCACCTACTTATCTATTCATTCATTCATCTACTTATATATTTTTTAATTCGTTTTTTATTTATTTATCTATTTATTTACCAATTTATTTATTCATTTTAGCGCTTTGCAGCCAAGTTTAGATCAAAACTTAGTTTCCACCAATCACATCGCTAGATAGCTTCACTCACTGACACCTTGAGCTGGCGGCAGAGTTGCCATGCGCACCATAATTATGGTACATGTATCATAAATGAGGGTCTTTGTACGTACCATGTATCATACTGCCTGTACCATGTAGCATAATCTCAACATCTCTCTCTAAAAAAAAAAAAAAAAAAAATCGGAACTGCGTTCTGTGATTCGAGTGTAGTCTGATCTTTTTCCGTACGGCGATCCCTGTTCCATACACGTACGAGTTTATCGACGATTGCCCCAACAGGAGCTGTTACTGCTGCTGCTGCTGCTGCACATAACTTGGGCAGTCTGGTAGTCACTTCTTTCACGCAAGCATCTTATCTTGCATGGTCCGAGAAATTGACTGACACCCCATTACCAAAATGTCTTTGTCAAAAGAAGAAAAGTGGACACAGAGTGCAGAGTTTTCCAGGAAAATGGACTCAGTATTATTTATTCACAGAGGTGAATACAAAACCAGTGTGCTTGGTATGTAATCAACAAGTTTCAGTGCTCAAAGAATATAATATTCGGCGCCACTATGAGACTCATCATGAAGAAAAATATCACCATTTGCAAGGACAACTAAGAAAAGAGAAGATAAACGAATTATTAACTGGTCTGAAAAAACAGCAGTCTGCATTTACTCGCATCCGTGAGGTCAGTGATGCAGCAGTGAAAGCTAGCTACCTTATGGCTAACGAGTTGGTGCAAGCATCCAAGCCATTTTCTGATGGTGAGTTCGTGAAAACATGCATGCTGAAGGCTGCAGAAGTTGTGTGCCCTGAAAAGAGACCTGCCTTTGCCAACATTAGTCTATCAAGGAACACTGTTGCAGATAGGGTTGAAGATCTCTCAGGAGACTTGGGCCGGCAAATGAATGACAAAATCAAGTCATTTATTGCATTTTCAGTTGCAATTGATGAGAGCACCGATGTTACAGATGTTGCTCAACTGGCCATATTTATTCGTGGTGTTGATGAGACTTTGACCATCACTGAGGAGTTCCTCGAGTTGGTGCCTATGAAGGACACTACAACAGCAAATGACATCTTCAGCTCTCTCATTAGAATGCTGGACAAGGCCGGAGTGGACTGGTCCCGTGCTGTCAGCTTGGCTACAGATGGCGCCCCATCAATGGTTGGGGAAAGGCAGGTGTTGCAACAAAGTTCAGAGAGAAAGTGCAGGCCACGGATGGAGGACAAGACTTTTGGACATTTCATTGTATTTTGCATCAGGAAGCGTTGTGCTGCAAAACACTAAAAATGGACCATGTTATGAGTGTGGTTGTGCAAACTGTAAATTTCATTAGAGCACGAGGTTTGAATCACCGTCAGTTTGACTGTTTTCTCAGTGGTAATGACATTCCAGCTGGCCTACCATACCACACTGAAGTACGGTGGTTAAGCCGAGGTGCCGTACTCAAGCGCTTCTTTGAATTAAGAGAGGAAATTGGACAGTTCATGGAGAAAAAGGGCAACCCAGTAAAGGAACTTAAATGCCTAGAATGGGTGCAGGATCTTGCCTTTATGGTGGATATTACACAGCATCTCAATAATCTTAACAAAATGTTGCAGGGCCGCAAAAAAGTTGTCACTCAGTATTATGAAAACATACGATCATTCAAGTTGAAACTGTCACTTTGGGAGACACAGCTGTCTAACGGTGACACCTCTCATTTTCCATGTCTCACAGCTATGCATGTGACTGGTCTTAATGCTGATTTGGATCAATACAAGGACAAAATAACAGGATTGTTGCAAGAGTTTGAGCGGAGGTTTCAGATCTTTAGTGAACTTGAAAATGAATTTGCATTTTTTCGCTCGCCATTTACAGTCAAGGCTTCTGATATGCCTGCTGATATCCAACTCGAGGTAATTGACTTGCAATGTGATTCCAATATGAAGCAGAAATTTGCGTCAGTGGGCTTGGATACGTTTTATCAATATCTCTTGCCAGGGTACCCTAAATTAACATCCCTGGCTGCAAAGATTTTATCCATGTTTGGGACTACCTATCTGTGTGAAAAGGCGTTCTCTGTAATGAACCTCAATAAAACAAAGCACCACTCAAGGTTAACAAATGGACACTTGAATGACATTGTGAAATGTGTTGCTACTCAGGATTTAAAACCTGATATTGATGTACTTGTGAATGCTAAAAGATGCCAAGTGTCAGGAGCTAGTAGCAGCCGATAGATTTTGGTGAGAGAGAGTGGGATGGGATGTTAATTAGCATGGAGGCCTGGGCCTAATTACTAATATTCACAAATGTTTGGAGTATGAAAAATACAGTTCTTTGAAAATAAGATTATTCTGGTTTCATTCTCACCTTCAGTAGGCCTAGCCTACAAAACTGTTTGATCTGATGTAGTCTAATCTTATTGTTCTTGCTCTGCTATAACTTTTATGTTTGTTAATTGTATTTTATTTTTCATAAATGTGCACATTTACATTTTTAAGGCAGGATGCTAACTTTCTTCATAGCTCCCTCTTGAGATTAGTGTGGTGAGTTAACTTCAGATGGTCAGATGTAAAAAGATATCCATTCAAAAAAAAAAAAAAATTGTTAATGAAATTGAAAATATTTTATTTCCATTGGCTTCTCTGTGAATATATGTGCAATAAGCTAATATAGATCCATTGTAGGCTGAGTGATAAAGCATAGTAGCCTACTGAAAAAAAGCTATATATTTGGAGATAACAAAGGTTATTTTGCAATTATTTTACTGGTCCGGCCCACTAGAGATCAGATGGACTGTATGTGGCCCCTGAACCAAAATGAGTTTGACACCCCTGCTCTAGATGATCTTCATACCACTAATCACTACCCAATTGTAATCACATGTCTTGAAGATAATCATCAACAATTTATACCAAAATTTAATTTTTTAAAAAGCCGATTGGGAAAAGTATAATTCAGTTACCAAAAATGTTTCCCCTTTCCAAAGTAACAATGATCACAATGAAATTAATTTATATTTTACAGATTTTGTAATTAGTTCTGGACACAAGTCAATACCAATGACTACTTATAAACCAAAAATAAATCCTGTTCCATGGTGGTCTACAGAACTTTCAGAAATTATCAAACTGAAGCACAAAATAAGTAGACGATTAGACAGACTAAACCAAAGATATAACGAATTATATAAAAGTAACAGATATACATTGAAAGTCTTAGTATTAATAGCATTGAAAATTGATTATATCAAACCTTTACTGAATAAAATATCTGCTCAATTCATGAAAAAGTTATTAGTAATAGGAAGTCATCTTGGGATAATTACGTTTCCAATTTCTCAAATGATACCGTTAAACAAATGTGGGATAGATTTCGAAAAATTAATGGCAAATATAGTCGATCACCTAGATCCCCAATAGTACATAATGGAGAAATAATTCATGATTTAAAACAAATATCAAATATAATAGGTCGCCACCTAGAATCAATAAGTTATAGCTTGAATTTAGACGGACATTTTCGAAATAAAAAAAAGGAATGAAGAAAAAATTATAATTAATTTTGAAACAAGTCAACAACTGTACTACAATGTCCCATTTACATTAGAGGAATTTGATGCTGCATCAAAATCTTGTAGTAACTCTGCCCCAGGAAAAGATATCTCTTTTGAACTTCTTATACATCTTAACATTAAAGCCAAAGAATACTTATTGAAATTTTATAATCACCTGTGGAAAAAGAAACTACTTCCCAAAGCATGGAAACATGCTATTGTAATTCCTATACCCAAACCTGGCAAAGATCCAACATCAGTAAATAATTATAGACCTATATCACTAACTAGTTGTCTTTGTAAACTCATGGAAAAAATGGTAAATAATAGACTCATATGGTATTTAGAGAAAAATAAAGCTCTAACATCCACTCAGTCTGGAAGTAGAAAAAATCATTCAACTTTAAACTCACTAACATCACTAGAAGATCAAATCAAAAGAGGATTTGTACAAAAGAAAATCACTGTTGCAGTCTTATTTGACGTTCAAAAAGCTTATGATAACATGGAGACATTTAATTATAAAAACTCTATATGACATAAATCTAAGGGGTGAACTCCCAATTTTCATACGAAATTTCCTAACAGAAAGAACATTTCAGCCTAGAATTGAAACAGTATTATCGGAAACATTTGAAATAAAAGAAGGTATCCCTCAAGGAAGCGTACTAAGCAGCACATTATTTACACTAGCTATCAATAATATAGTTAAAACACTTCCAAAAGATGTATACAACAGTTTATATGTTGATGATTTTGCGCAAGCAACTTGCGCCACATCCAAATAATCTTAAATATCTCCCTAAATAAAACTGAACAATGGGCATTATCTGTTGGATTTAAATTTTCTGATGAAAAAACGCAAGCAATACATGGATAAACGTTGGCTCAGAAACGAAGATATAGTTCTTACCATGAATAACACTCCCATCCATTTTTATCCAGAAATCAAACTCTCAGGCCTATATTTTGACAATCATTTGAACTGGAAGGCCCATGTAAGACATACCAAAGCAAAGGCCTTAAAATCTTTAAATATATAAAAAATTAGCTCACACTTCATGGGGCGCTGACAGAGATATTTTATTGAAACTTTATAAGGCTACAGTTCTACCAATATTAGAATATGGCAGTCCAATTTATAGTTCTGCTAGTGAGACTATTCTCAAAATGTTAGATCCAGTACATCATCTTGGGATTCGGTTAGCCACCGGAGCATTCAAATCATCACCAGTCCAATCCTTGATTGTAGAAAGTGGAGAAATGCCACTATCTTATAAATTCAAAATAACAACGATGTGCAGAGGTTTAAAAAGTATAAATAGTCCAGCAAAAACCAAAGATTTATTTAAAGAACCAGATTGTTTCTGGAATACAAAAATTACCCCATCCTTCCCTATTAGAGCTAATATATTATTTATTAACAATGATCTTTATAATATTAAATTTTACAATTTTAACAAAATAATGCCTCTATGGATGATGAGTGCTCCCCAGATATGTAACAAACTATGTACAATACCAGTTAATAAATTGAATAATCCACTTGCTATAAAACTATATGCTCTGGAACATATCAAGGTACACAGTAATAATCATTTATATACTGATGGTTCCAATGATGATATGGGAGTTGGACTCGCTGTTTACGGAAACAATATAAAGAGCCAAGCCTCTTTACGTAACAAAACATTAGTGTTCACTGCTGAATTACTAGCAGTAAAAACAGCATTAACAACTATATATGAAAACCAGTTTAATGAAGTAACCATCTTTAGCGATTCACCAAGTTCAATAAATGCAATAAACTCTTATACGCCAAAAAATAGAATTGTAAATGAAATTAGACATACATTACATGAAATGAAAATGCAAAAGATATCTGTTACTCTATGTTGGATACCATCTCACATAGGATTAGAAGGCAATGAAAAAGCAGACACCTATGCAAAATTATTACCATTAGAAGATTATACTAGATACAGTAAAGCGGTGATTAAGAAGAAATGGCAAAATAACTGGAGGGAAAGCAATCTTAACAATAAATTAAGAGAAATAAAAGAAACTGTAGACCCGTGGCCATCATCCAATCAGAATTGCCGCAAGTTTTCAGTAATGTTGACACGGCTAAGAATTGGTCACACTAAACTGACACATGGTTACCTGATGAGTAACCCCCATGCCCCTATACCTATGTACGAAATATGTAATGTACAAATAACAGTAAAGCATATTTTAAAGGTATGTCCAAAATATAGAATCCAAAGGGACATTTTATTTAGAAGATATTCCTTTAAAGATATACTGTCAGAAAATGACAAATTTTCACTTTTTAATATTTTAAAATTCCTTAAATTTAATCATTTATACGATAAAATATAAGATTCATAGAATAATTTATAATATATTCCTAATTAACTTAATTAGTTCTCAGATTAACATATGTTGCTAGTTTTAATTAAATTCTTAGA
The DNA here is from genome assembly GCF_040412425.1 of Macrobrachium rosenbergii. Taxonomy (NCBI): domain Eukaryota; kingdom Metazoa; phylum Arthropoda; class Malacostraca; order Decapoda; family Palaemonidae; genus Macrobrachium; species Macrobrachium rosenbergii. The sequence goes on along the minus strand of NC_089782.1, from coordinate 58,266,197 downwards.
GAATTTAAATAGCTTGTCTAATCCTTCGGGCCAGCCCTAGGAGAGTTAATATTAACTCAGTGGTCTGGTTTAAACTAACGTTTAAAAAAAAAATATTGACCTGACGATAGAACAGAAGAATTCTGAGAACATGCCAGTTTTATTAACCACATTTTGCAATTTCAATAATATGATTTCTTCACGACAGGTTAAAAGCAAACTTGTTAGTATAAGAATAAATTTTTATATCAACAAATATAGATAGATAGATAGATAGATAGATAGATAGATAGGAGATAGATAGATAGATAGATAGATAAAATTGTTAATCACCACATCCACATATGAACAGAAAAAAATGCAGTTTGTCATTCATACGCGTTGCTATAGAACGATGGTGTTAATCCTATGTGGCATTAATATCTTACTTTACTGCCAAAAGACAAAGCTTCAACTGTAAATCTTAGGGAGTTAGGGCCTTCTCACAGCACCCAAAGAGGTTATGTAATTCGCGCATTAACTTTATCGAGGGATAAATGCCGTATATATAATGTGAAAAATAAATTGAAAGTTGAGTAATGCACATGGGAAAATAATAATGTTATACAGTCACGAAAGAAAAAGCTTTGTATTATTTGACTGAACCAGTTAATGCTTCTTTGCTCCTGACTTTCCGTTATTACAGTTATTAAGGCTTTTTGCTCTTATTCTGCACTCGGGGAATAGGAGAAAATGCAAGCAGAATATATTAAACAAATATGGCTATCAAAAGGGTTCGGTATTTCAGTTCACTGTAATAAGATTCGACACCAAAACTGAAAATTCAAGGATGACGTCAGTTTGAAGACAAAGGAAGGAAGGTTAGATGATACTTGTGTTCAAATGAATTCCACTCCAAATAAAAAACAGCTTTTCGAATGTGACTTCAAAGATCATGTCAACAAAACTGTATCATGCTGTTAGGATATAGTTTCTTCTTGTAATTATGCAATTCCCCAAAACTGGGCTGCAGCGGTTTCGTTTACTTCAAAAATATGTCGACTCCGACTGGATTCCTGCAGGAATTTAAACGCAGGAAAATGTAATCTTTACATATATTTGAAAATAATAAATTTTTAATTGTTGTACAATACATTTTATACACTAAGGAACATTACTTGCGCTCCGTTTTTGGCTTCCAGATATTCAATAAGTAAACAACGTGTTTGAAGGCAATGTTCTATACCTCTGAAATGCAATATTCCCTTTATTGCAATCTGTCATTTTACCTGCCAAAGCAGCCCCCCCCCCACTTTCCCCACAAAAATAAAAACTTTTTTTTTTCCTCAAAGAAATGCTAACACCAACTAAGGTACCTCGTATGGAGTGGATTCACATGTGGGACAGACTTTGATGCTAAAATTCCATCAAGACTCCATACGTTGTACTCGTATTTAATGACGTGTTCTACTATTCGGGCACTGATATCTACCACCGATTTCTAGGGACCGGCAAGAAAATACTGACAAATTATAAAACACTGTTTTGCACATGAACTGCAACCTTTGGGACTGAAAATGGCAAGAGCCATATTACATGTGAAGATTACGGGCGGCGAAAACTTCGGTGATGCCAGCCTCAGCGAATTTCTTTATGTGCAGAGAGAGAGAGAGAGAGAGAGAGAGAGAGAGAGAGAGAGAGAGAGAGAGAGAGAGAGAGAGATGAAAGCATTAGACTTGTTGCAAAGTGTCTGAAATAGTAAAAGAGAGACAGATCAACCATAACATAGCCTAAAGGGAATCAAAACATTTAAAGAAAAACAACAAGACCAACAACAACAACAATCCATAAATATTTCCCGCTAGTCCGACCAAGTCAGTTATGAATACATTTAGTATTTAATTAAGAGTGTCCCAGGTTATACTCTTACACAGTAATTTGGGTGAAAATTTACTCAGTAGAAAGAGTAAATCTATAATAATAATAATAATAATAATAATAATAATAATAATAATAATAATAATAATAATAATAAAAAGCTGAGTGGATCTCGTTTGTCCGCCCCGGTGTAAAACGTGGAGTGTCGGGAAGTACTGTAGGTTCGTACACCTCCGTATAATTAGCGTCCCTTCACTGAAAAATATCAAAAGTGGAAATTAATAAAAAGGACATTCTTTATCTGGGATTCAAGCAGTATTATTAATTTTTAAAAATTCTGAAAAATCAAATTTCCCAGTAGTATCAGTTCTCTCCTCTCTTCCCCCCTCTCTCTCTCTCTCTCTCTCTCTATCTCGGAAATAAAAAAAAATTCCTAATTCATAAAACATTCACAACCTTCCCGTTCTGGGAATAATAACTACCCAATAAACGGTTCACTATGATGCAGAATTTTCGTGTAGGTGACAAAGTCAAGTTTCCCTGATTAAGTTTTTGGCTTCAACGAGAGATACAGATTGGAATGACCCTGCTTTCATTATCTGCCTTAAAAGCTAGTCAAAAGAAATACATACATTTTGCATGTCTGTTAATGAATACATTCCCATGTATGAATTTTCATTAATGATAAGTTCAACCAGAGGGGAACCTTGTAAGAATTTAAAGTTCGAATCTTATGAATCTGCAATTATGGCCATGAAAAAATTACTTCATAGTTAATATACCACGCATTTCTTGGTAATGCATTTTCTAATTACGTCATCTAATTCACATTACAAACTCAATAAATAAATACTTGTTTGAAAGTTATACTGTGAACATTAATAGTAAAATACACTACTTTTGTAATTCATTCAGAAAAATAACTAACAGCATCCAAACAATAAATGGCATCTGTAACTGCAGCACATGACACTAACTAGCGATATCAAAAGAAGCAATTCATAAGACATTCATGTAAGTGGATGCCAACATTTTGGGCTGATAAAGGCCGCAGTGATGAAGAGAGTGAAGTTTTTGCGAAGTGCGAAATTCAAGGGACAATCGAGGTTATATTATGCGGTTTTTCAAGATTTACAGCTCGACTTTTACCGCCAATCGGGACTTTGCTGAGACGGGACCTGCGGGATGCAAATTCCTGAGATGTGTGCTAGTACTGCACCAGCCCCGTTTTTTTTTTTTTTTTTTTGCCATGCACCAAATTAGGTTAGGTTAGGTTAGGATAATTACTACCGACGACATAATTTAGGTGTGGGAAACGTAATGAGATTATTTTCAAGAAAATCCTATGGTTAGTTTTTAAGATATGGCGTCCCGCTTTTTTCAGGGAAAGGTTCCTCCTGGTACTCGGTTACGTCTGGGGAAAATGCTTCCGGGATTAAAACCTATTAAAGGAAGGGAGGAATACAAGGAAGAAGATTGTCACAAGACATACTTGTATATAATAAATGGAGGCATTGAGATCATGTCATTTTCTGAAGAAAAATGGAAAAATTAATGCACAAAAATGGGTGAAAATACTAATAAATATAGACGAAAGTTATGGAAATAAATGAAATGAATGCAAATGGTAAAGAAACTAACATAAAGAAAATAATCAAAATGGTGAAAATAAGTCTTGTAGTATAAACAGAGCATCGGATTTATCAAAGAAGGTAAATATGGGATACATAAGAAATAATTTTAAAACGTGAAAACAATGTAAAGGAACCGTAGAGCGTTAAAAAGAGAGTGAGCCTGGAGGAACACATGGAAGAATGTGCTTCGACGTCGTTGACCCTTTTTCAATTCACTTTCTCTTTAATTAAAAGGGTTCCTGCAACCTCCCTCGAACACTTCTATATAATCTCCCCTTCAGAATATTAGGAATGTACGAAATAGATTCGAAAGACATGACTATCATTTAATACTATAAGAACGTGAATGAATTCTTAGTTAACAAATAATATCTAGTTGAACACATACATACGAGTACATACAGATCACGATGTAGTCCACAAAGAAAACGAAGGAGAAACCAGAGGAAAAAGGAAATAGAGTTCTTAATTTGTCCCAGCAGATTCACCTTCCATCAGGCCTCTTCCGGGGAACTTTATTGACTAATCAGTTTAAGAAAAACATACTGTATACCGGACATTTGTTTACATTTGACTTCAAGTCTTACATAAAACAAACAACTACAAATGGTTAACGATGCTTACAGCTGTTACAGGATAATATAGAATATAAATTGTCTAGTACATAGTTCGTCGAACAGAAAAGGTTAACAGTCTAATGAGGCTAAACAGGTTAATTAAGTGAATACCTAAGTCATTATATTACATAATTTTTACTGGTTTTTCATGATATGTAGAAATAGCGGGTCTGTCTTGAATAAGTCTATACTGCCATTGAAGTTATTGTTTTCACTCTATTGAACACATGCCGTTTCTATTAGATTTCTTTCTATAAAATTGTTGTTTCTGAACAAGATTCTTGCTTGAGACCACTGAATTAGATAAAAGCATTCTCCACCATGTTTACTAATGGCATTGTTTCTTTGATCAGTAGCGATACTATACTTATGTTGTGCAATTCGTTTCTCAACAGTTTTTGCTGATTGTCCAATATAAAATTTTTGCAACCACAAGGACTTTTGTATACTACCCAGTTGTTATATATAGGGTTGTTTCTTATTAAAGTTCTGCCAATGGTATTGCGATAGAAAAACACAACAGTCACATTTAATAATTTAAGTGGGTGGATAATATGATCGAAGGCTGGCATGTATGGCAAACACAAGTATATAGCTATTAAAATTCCTATGTTTTTTAGAGCGCTTCATCTAGTCAGCCCTGAATTCTTTGATGAAGAGATAGATTATATATACGAATTAGGTCTTAAGCAGAATTTTACTTTACATGATATAGATGAGTGTTTCTCGCTAGCCAAAAAATCTTTTTATTCCACTAGGGGAAATAGGAATTTTAATAGCAATATTTGCTCGGTAATTGGGGGGTTACTTGGAAATCTTAGCTTAATGATAAATTTATGGCAGTGAAACCCTTACTTTACTTTTTAGCAAAATTTCCGTAATTGCAAACGATACTTTCAAAAATTTTTATCGAAAAAAGGAGGGTAACAATCAGTTAAATAAAGACAGGATCAGTATTTTACGCAACCTTAAGAACGATAATAGTGTAGTTATTACCAAGCCAGATAAAGGTAGGGGTGTTGTATTAATGAATAGGTCCGATTATTTAGAAAAAAATTAATGAAATACTCTCTGACAATACAAAATTTAGGATTTTAAATGTAGATATTGCCAGTCACAGTTTGAAATTAGAAGACAAACTAAATAGGTTGCTAAGAGGTCTGAGACATAAGATTGGGGAAGTTACATATAGTTCTTTATTTGCTTCAGGGTCTAAGCCTGGTTATTTGTACGGTCTACCTAAGGTACATAAAATAGGAAACCCTTTAAGACCTATTATTTCCTTAATTGGTACTTTTCCTTATAACCTAAGTTTTTAGTTCCAGTTTTAAACCCTCTAACTTTGAGTGAATTTAACATCTCAAATTCTTCCAAATTTGTTAAAGAATTGTGCTCTTTCAATTTTAACAAGATGTTGTAATGGCTAGTTTCGATGTAACCTCTCTTTTCACCAATGTCCCACTAAAGGAAACAACCGACATTATTCTTAATAATATATGTGAAAACCACTTATGAATGTTTGGACTTAATAAAATAGACTGGCAAAAATTATTACATTTAGCAACTGCTCATGGCATTTTTACGTTTGATGGTAAATTATATAATCAAATAGATGGAGTAGCTATGGGAAATTCCCTTGGACCTGTATATGCGGATTG
>NC_089782.1:58237952-58255452 GCF_040412425.1 Macrobrachium rosenbergii | reverse complement strand
ATCTGCAATAGTCATTAATCCTAATTTCTAATGTTCATATATATATATATATATATATATATATATATATATATATATATATATATATATATATATATATATATATATATATATATGAAAAACAATGGAGAAACAGGTACAGCAACCGCCTCGCCGGTGAAAAGAGATGCTGATCAGGTTAACCGGATGTCAGCATTGTTTCAAGGCATTGATCGGGCGGTTGAAGATGCCAAGTTGCGAATGTTTCGATGTGCTCTTTTTTCCTCGAACTCAGCAGTGTCCATCCTCTCAAAACGCCCTAGGTTACAGCACACGTGTGGCGTGAGGGGAAAGTCAGCAAAGAAACTTCTAGAAGCTTTATCCGGTTAAAAATCCGGATATCGCGGGGTGAAGTGTGTTCGTATGTCCTAACCTGGGGCGTGACCCCAAGCAGAGATGGGGTGATATAGGGAAATCGTAGGCATTCGAGAACGAGCCCAGCCCTTGTATACAGGTGTCTAGAGTTAGAAACCTGTGTGTGTGTGTGAAGACTCTTTGATTCTGAACTGTTTATCAAAACTGCTCGAGGTAAGAAGCGCATCTGAATTCCTAAGTTATAAACTGACTATTCCTTATGTCTTGTGATTTGGACAGTGAAGGAGGAATTTCATCAGTATTTTGAGTTATATATCTGCTTATTTTATTACCATATGTCTCTATGTTTTGTTTTGGGTTTTTGGTAACATGGGATGAATTCCTATTGTTTTTTTTCCCTCGTATGTTATGTTGTAGAAATTAATGGGAGTTTTTCCTTTGGGTCCTCAGATGTTTCAACATGTATAGAGATCAAGGAAGTACTCAGATTATTTAACAGACTTTGACTTATGATTTTGGACCCGTGTGTGTGTCATGGAGTAGTGACTTGAACTCCTTTATTCATATTCTAGGGAATCTTTCTTTTAATTCCTTTAGGTGCAGAGACCTAATAGTCTTTCTTTTGCCTGTTCAATATGTTAAGCTTTGTTTTGCTTTAGCGAATAAATTATTTTGCTGACCCGCTTCGCTAGCCCTTCTGGCCTGTCCCCGGTCAGTGCTCTCATGCCTCCTAGGCCAGCTACTGATGGGCCTTGGAACAAGAAGAAGAAGAGAGGCGGAAGGCCCAGTAGTTGCGGGCTATAAGCTCATCCTGGCACTAGTGCCCTCTCGGCACAGTGCCTAACATCAAAGTGATCCCGGCCTGCCCAGAGGAGGTATGATGTGATCTCTTCCCTTTTATTAATACCTGTAGCCCTGGGCGCCTTAAAGTGCGGTACATCAATTTAGTAACCTTATTCCTTCCATACCACGAGCGCTTGGTAATCCACGTGAAGTAGCCTAACTAATTTCAATAATCTTAACTATTGTGAACTGAGCCATGATGCTCAGGACACGCGTAACAGACCTCCGTGAAATGTACCCATTTTATCATGTAGAGGCAGCCCTCATGAATTAACTAGTAATTATTGGTGTATTAAACATAAACCAAGTTGTGATTTAGTTAGAACATTAACTCTTATGTTGGTGCTACGGTCGGGTTAGGATAGGTTAAGGCAAGGGAATATCATGGAATGTACCACTAGGCTGAGGCTAAAACACATCATGATTGAAATTGTGTAAATAACATTGAGCACCTTCCAGTACTATTAGAATTAGGGTTAAGGTAGTTCTGCTGTAGCTAGGTAGGCTAACCAGGACTAATCTGCTCGGGAGAGAGTAACCCTACGGCGAACAACACTTAGTATAGACCTTCACGCCCGAAAGGGTAGAAGGCCTCTTAGGGGAGCTTTATAAATATTACTGCTGTTGCCTCGATGTGTTTAGGTGTAGGAATGGCTGATCAGATTGACCTCGACAGAGAGACATCTCTGCCCGCGGTAGGCAGACAATTCAAAATAACAATCACGAGAAGTAGACAAATGGCGCCGCATAGGCTGGGCAGTTTAAAACAGGAATATGCTAGGGCATTTAGGGACCCTAAGCCTCAGAGAGGTTTTACACTCAGCCGACCCCTAGTTATGGTAGCCCTTAAGCTGGCTATTCTATGCGTTCGGCGTGCCTTTGTCAGGTCGGATTGCCAGGGCAGTATGTCAGAGGCCACCTCATCTGGCGGGAACAGCGAGAGTCGGTCAGGAAATGCTGCGGTCACTGAACCAGGAGTGACGCTGCGTGCGTGCGAACGATATTCTTTTGTTCTTTATTACTTTTACTCGTCTATCTTAATTAGTGAATTGGGAAGCTGCAGAATATGACTCCTGAGGTCCCTCGTTTTGTGTGCAGCGACTCGACATTCACAGTAAGTCCGATTCTTGTTGAAGCTTTGTCGATTGACTAGTACTCCTTCTGTATTTCACATTTTCTTTGTTTTCTTCCTTCAGCCACCACTTAGGGCAAGGGTGTCAAACATACGGCCCGCGAGATAGTTTAATCCATTAGGACTTGTAGGGAATAAATTTCTGAGGATGTAAAAAAAAAGAAAAAGAAAATAATATATATATATATATATATATATATATATATATATATATATATATATATATATATATATATACTACTATATATATATATATATATATATATATATATATATGAATGGCGTTGAAAGTTGTATCGTTAACTTAGGTTGTCTACTGATTTTTCAAAATATAAACTGCATTGTTGAGCTAGCCTACTGATTATGTAATTATATAGTTTTATGAAATTCAAGTGAACTCTTAGATTCATAACGTCGTGTACCCAACTATCCACTTTTGCCAGTTAGCAAAAAAAAAGACCTAAGATCAAATCAAACTTTCATCATCATCTTTGCTTTTTAATTTTGATGCAAATTAAATAGAGTATGAGAATCTAATTTTAATTTTCAGGATATGATTTCTCTTTCTCTCTCTTCATATATGAACTGCTGATGAATGTGTGCGCGTACACACAAACAAAAAACAAACATGCACACACACACACACCTCACAATACAGTATTTTTATTTATTTGTCATTTTATTTGTCAAATTTTTTCTTTTATTATTTCTTTATTTATTCACCTGTATTTATTTATTTATTTATTTATTTATTTATTTTTATTTATTTTTATTTATTTATCTATTTATTTTAATTTATTTATTCATTTTGGCAGCTTGCAGCCAAGTTGATCAGAAACTTAGTTTCCACCAATCACATCGCTAGATAGCTTCACTCCTGACACATGAGCTGGCGGCAGGGGTTTGCCATGCCTGCCATAATTATGGTACCTGTATCATAAATGAGGTCTGTACGTACCATGTATCATACTGCCTGTACCATAGCAGCATATCTCAACATCTCTCTAAAAAAAAAAAAAAAAAAAAAAAAATCGGAACTGCGTTCTGTGATTCGAGAGTGTAGTCTGATATTTTTTCCGTGCAGCGATCTATTCCATACACGTATGAGTTTGTCCCGACGAGTGCCCCAACAGGAGCTATTACTGCTGCTGCTACTTTCTTGCACACATAACCCAGGGCAGTCTAGTGAGTCACTTCTTTCATACCAAGCATCATATCTTGCATGGTCGAAAAGTCGACCCAGCACCCCCATTGCAAAATGTCTTTGTCAAAAGGAAGAAAAAGAAGTGAACACCAGAGTGCAGAGTTTTCCAGGAAAAATGGACTCAGTATTATTTATTCACAGAGGTGGTCTAAAACCAGTGTGCTTGGTATGTGATAACAAGTTTCAGTGCTCAAGAATATAATATTCGCACTATGAGACTCATCATGAAGAAAAATATCACCATTTGCAAAGGACAACTAAGAAAGGAGAAGATAAACGAATTATTAACTGGTCTGAAGAAGCAGTCTGCATTTATTCGCGGCCGTGAGTCAGTGATGCAGCAGTGAAAGCTAGCTACCTTATTACTTGCGAGAGTTGGTGCAAGCATCCAGAAGCATTTTCTGTGTTGAGTTCGTGAAAACATGCATACTGAAGAGGCTGCAGGGTTGTGTGCCCTGAAAAGAGACCTGCCTTTGCCAACATTAGTCTATCAAGGAACACTGTTGCAGATAGGGTTGAAGATCTCTCAGGAGACTTGGGCCGGCAAATGAATGACAAAATCAAGTCATTTATTGCATTTTCAGTTGCTCAACTGGCCAATAAATCATTATTTTAGGAGCTAATGGAAGTTCTCATATTTTCCCTCATTCTCAGAAATATTTAACAAAAATGACAGCTTTGTTCTCAGCAGTGGAGGAATCCAATTTTTTTTTAATCATTTACGTGCTCATCGTGAGGGTATTTGCAATATTACTGAATTCTCTAGAAGGCATCCTTGTAACGAAAGATTGTAACTGGAAAGAATAAGAGAATAATAATGGTAAGGCTTTCTGGAGTAAGCCCTTAGATTTCTCACATTTTACGCCATCATTTTAGCTGAGTAATTTCTCTGCTTGAATTTTTGCGTTCAGCTTAATAGGAAACATGACACCTATCCGTGATTAAGAGCTGGTCTCCTATTATTCTTTTTTGTAGAGAAGAGACAGAATAGTAAAATGTTGGAATTGATGATAATTTAAATTACTGATAATAATTTGATATCTGCTCAACGATTTACCAGTAAGCATGCGGGGTCTTTCTTACTTTGAAACGTAAGTTTATATATTTATTTGTATATATATATATATATATATTTATATATATATATATATATATATATATATATATATATATATATATATATATATATATATATATATATATATAATATATGTATGTATGTGTGTGTAAATAATGTCTCTCTCTCTCTCTCTCTCTCTCTCTCTCTCTCTCTCTGCTGAATAAACAATTTCAGTTTAGTACTTTGATTTTCTTCAACCTACCCTACAGCTCATCAAGGTCAAGGTTACAGCCACTGAATTCCTTCTTTTTCGGCGATGTAAGTCTTCCAGCCGGACATCTCTGCGTTTACGTGAATTCGAGCAAAAATTACTCGATTCCTGTAGTCGGCCTTCTGTTCAGAAAGCCTTCTTTTCGGAAGTTTGTATGTTTTATTCAGATCTGGTTAAATAATTTTTTGCTCTGTCCGAATGATTCTCTCTTTTTTTTTTTTTATGAAGGAATAGTATTTTTAATTCAACAATAGAGAATACGTTAACGAAAACTCGGTCTCGATGGCAGTGATTACATAGTCCCCAGACTGACCAAAATTGAAGTAATACATATCATGAAGACATTAGGTCCCGACCCTAGGGACGTTACCCACCGTCCTGAAACGTAGACTAAGGTACCTTTGCTGTACGTAATAAAATAATGCTCAATGCTTAGAGAGGGCAGTTTCTTTTTAGTGGATAATGTTTATCACATAAAAAAAAATAAATGGATACACCTGGCATTTTGTATATGGTTATTATTATTATTATTATTATTATTATTATTATTATTATTATTATTATTATTATTATTATTATTATTATTATTATTATTATTATTATTATTATTATTTGTGAGAACTCATACTGAATGGTTTAGTTAGAGCATAAAACATTCAAGTTCATTAAATATATATATATATATATATAATATATATATATATATATATATATATATATATATATATATATATATATATATATATATATATATATATATATATATTTATATATATATATATGTGTGTGTGTGTGTGTGTGTGTGTGTGTGTGTATTTAAAAGACAGAGAAATCTGAAACACATATAACACTCGAAAAGCACAGCAAAACCAATGTCAGAACTATTTCAGTAAGACAGCCTGCAAAGCAAAGGAAATTAAAGATTTTGCAACCCTAAAGGAAAACGACCCAGTCTTTTTTTTTATGGTGTATTCCACGTTGGTGGGCCCTTTTATGTAGACGTATGAAGGTTTTGTGTGTATGTGGACGCTTTGGAACATTTTTTTTTTATTCCATTAGGAGGTAATGACTCTTGCTTAAAGCAGAGACCAGTTTTTCATCTTTAACACTTCTAAGTCACGACTTATAGGAAAGAAGTTCTGCTATCATTATTATCAATACTGTATGGCAGGACGTCCTTTCTAAATTCAGTAATGTTAAATAACATGGCCGTTTTAAGTTTGTCAACTCTTTGTTTTGCGTATTATGTTTCTTCCTTCAGAGATAACAGAGAAAAAAATATTCTTAAGCAGTTCTAAGGAATATGCCACTACTCCATATTATGTTTTCCACTAAACTAGTGTGTGTGTGAGCGCGCGCGCGAACCCAAAACTTTTTAGAAACGAAGAAGTAAATTACTTTTCTAAATTGCATGGAGTTTATTCTGCATTTTAATTAGCATGTACCCTATGTAGTATTCTTCGTTTATGGGCTTTCGGAAGAAGGGTAATTGTTATAATATTTGTTTATTAGTATAATTTTTATGGTACATAATTTCAGTCCCAAGGCAAACAACGTATGTGGATCCACGGAACTTGACTCGTCCTCCTCATGGATTTTTAAGTGTTTGTGTGGCCCATTTCCTTGGGACCAGCTTCCGTCTCCTTCATAAACCTGAATCCAAATCCTTCCTTACCTGCAGTTCCGATCAGGAAAGGAGCTTCTCTCGCGTCTACACGTGACTTAGTTTCCTGTCTGTCTGGGAGAGGGAATACCGATTTTTTTCTGTTTTGTTTTGTTTTGTTGAAGTTGGATCAAGGTCTTGATGCTGTTTACAGTTGCTTCATTCACATATATCGACACCGTCACCGGAAGTACACAACATACTGGGTAAAAAAATATGGAAATATTTTCGTAAAGTAACACAGCTATATCTTACAAAAATAATATTTTATTGTTGTTATAGTAATTTATGTTATCAGCTATATATATATATATATATATATATATATATATATATATATATATATATATATATATATATATATATATATATATAATGTGTTTGTGTGTGTGAGCTCGTGAGAAATTACTTTTAGCCGTTTATCTAAGAAATAATTTGAAAATATCTAATAACCTAGAGAGTTTTGAAATAGGTGCTATGCCACCCCACCTTCAAAAAAAAAAAACAATAATAAACTAACTTATAACGTCCACCTATGATAATATAGCATAAAAAATCCATTTGTCCGTAACCCTAGAGAAATCTTCTGCGTGTTGTAAAACAAAGGTTTTTTTAATTCACAAACTTTTCTTCAAGAAAGGGACTTTGAACCCTATATAAGATCCAGCTGGTTTTTAAACGTCTGATCCTTATGAGGTTAGTTAATTTATATATATATATATATATATATATATATATATATATATATATATATATATATATATATAATATGTTATAAAGGATTTTCTCTCTGTTGGCTCTCACTTCTTACCTTGTTTTAATCTAGATGTGCTTTTCACTGATGATGTAATCTATCTTCTTTATATTAATTATTTTTTAAGTATTGATATCTTTCAGAAAGTGTATAGATACGAGATCTGTAATTTCTTCACTTTAATTAGTACTTAGTATTATAAAGATCAGTACAAAATTAGCAAGTTACAATGATAGAAAACGAAATCACTTCTGGAGCTATTAACTTAACAGTCTATGGGGAAAAACCAGAACATAGGGGAGAATTTCCTGAAGCACAGTTCTGATCTGTATCTCCAAATCTCCAGCCTGTTGGACCCCTAAAAATTGTTATCTGCAATCTCCACCTCTTCTAGCCCTATTGGAAGAAACAATCAAAGAAGGCCTCCTCTTATGATTGGAAGGACTGTAGTGGGTGTGACTCAAATCTTTCTAGAGGACTTGATTGAGGTGCCTTAAAGAAAGATAAAAATAGTATGTTTGATTGAGGTTGTAGAAACAACATCACTTTGTCCAGATTTCCTGAAATGAAAACGCCTCCTGAGAAGGCAAGGGGAATAGAACCAGCTTTGTGTTTTTTTGGAACCTGTGCTGACTGTTGAAGCTAACTTATGCATCGAGGCAGTATTTCTGGTTTATGATTGTTTTTATGACTTCAACATCGATCATAAGCTGAGTTTTGCAAATCCTGCCTCGATGCGGTCATACTATTGGAATTCGGCATCTTAACAACAGCTTTTAGGCGTTATCACTGAGTTGTCTCTCCAATCTCTCTTCTCTCTCTCAAAACCCACTCTCCCCTTCTTTGGGAAAGAGTGACCTATCTAATTTCCCAAAATATTCTAATATTAAATTTAATATTACTATATAAGGAGGGGAAGTAATGTTGCAGACAATCCGATACATATAACAATAAAATGAATGTGATTCTTAATGATAGCATAAATTTCAAGTCGGAACCAAATTATAAACAATTTTTAAAGTAGAAGACAAATCAATAATGTACCTAAAAAGAGAAAATCATAGATGAGAAGGTAAATACCAAGATCTCTTTTCTGACTGGCTTCTCTTTGCATTTTATGGTTCCCAAAACACAAAACTAAATGGGCCTATAACATCCTGTGTTCCAAGGAGTAAATATTCAAACTATGTTAGCTATATTCATTTATTTGTTGGAATGATTGGCTAACCAATATACCTTAAAAAGTTCAGAACAGTCAAGTGTATCTTTATCTCTGATTTACGTAACAAGTAACGGGAATCCTATTTACAAAGTCCTTAGAGAAACTATTAGTGCATCCAAGCCCTTGGAATCCACCAATAAATCCTGGTTTGAGTCAGAAATTTATTTCGCGTGATTGTGTGTTATGATTTCTATCTAAAACTAGAAGGGATAATTGAATGAAATATTGTCATTTCATGGAAAGTTGCCGAAAGCATAGAAGGTTTGCCCAGGTCCCTGGTCCGTGTTCCTGTTCCATCCATGGATAACATCCCTGTCCACCTGAGGAGAGTTCGATCCTGACTTTTTTACAAGTAATTTACGTGATTGTGTGTTTTGGTTTTTTCTTAACATGAAAAGGATAATCTGAATGATGTGTTGTCTTTGGGTCAAGTCGGAAGTTGCCTCTGGTATGTAGCAGTTAGCTTTTACCTGGAAGAATTTTTTCCCTTTTAGACTTGTGATTTTGAGTGGATCAACTACTGTTTTTCCACAACTGAGAACGTTTAAATTTGATGGTCCAAATTTTATAGTTCCACACGTGATTGTTAATTGATGATTTCTTATCTTATTCACTCAGAAGGGATAATTCGAATGAAATGTTGTTCATTGGGTCATTAAGTTGGGAATTCTGGTTGCCTGTTAGCTTGCCCAGGTAACAAGGTGCAGTTGCTCTCAGGTTAAACTTCTTTTAATAATGTGGCCCAGTGGATAAGTCCCTTGCTTTCCACCTGAGAGACCTGGGTCGATCCCCGACGTGAGTCAGAAATTTATTTCTGTTCCACATATATTGTGTTTGATGATTTATCTTATGATAGTTTCAGAAGGATATTTATTGAAATGTTGTCTATTGGGTAAGTTGGGGCCATTACATGGTATGCAAAGCATATCCCAGGTAATTCCTTGGGTGCAGTTGCTCTCAGGTTCCAACTTCTTTAGACTTGTGTGGCCCAGTGATAATGGATTGCTTTCCACCTGAGAGATGTAGATCCGGAACGTGAGTCAGAAATTTATTTCGTTCCACACGTGATTGGTTGATGATTTCATCTTATTCGTCAGCTGGATAACTAATGAAATGTTGTCTATTGGGTCATTGCTGAAGTCATGGAAGTTGGGAAAACACTTGGATGCTCAGTTTGCTTGCCCAGGTAATTCCTTGGGTGCAGTTGCTCAGGTTCCAGACTTCTTTAGAGAGTTGTGTGGCCCAAAATAACGCGGGTTTTCCTTTCCACTCCTGAGATACCTCTAGTTAGCCCGACATGAGTCAGAAATTTTTTTGTTCCACACGTGATTGTGTGTTGATGATTTTTCATCTTATTCATTGAAGGGATAATTCGAATTACATGTTGTCTATTGGGTCATTGCTGAGTAAGGTTGAAAATAGCAGCAGTTAAAAAAATTCTGCAGTTGCTTTCAGGTTCCAACTCTTTTAGACTTGGTGGCCCAGTGAATAAAAGCCCTTGCTTTCCACCTGAGAGACCTGGGTTCGATTCTTTTTTTATTTCTGTGGGGTTTGGTGATTGTTGTTGATGATTTTAATCTTATTCACTCAGAAGGGATAATTCGAATGAAATGTTTCTATTGGGTAAGCTGACGAAGTTGGGGAAAATGTGGCTATGCAAGCAGTGGAAAATTATTTAACTGCCCAGGTAATTTTTGCGTGTTCCAAAAAATTTAGACTTTGTAATTCAGTGGATAACTTTTTTCCACCTGAGAGACCTTATTTAATTTGACGTGAGTCAGAAATTTATTTCTGTAAGATGATTATGAATGTTGATGACGTAGAGATATATATATATATTATATTATATATATATATATATATATATATATATATATATATATATATATATATATATATATATATATAGGGTTATATATATATATATATATATATATATATATATATATATATATATATATACATATATATATACACACATACACACAGGCCTACTACACACATGAAGCATTACTTATACACACATTTGAATACGTGAAATATTTGATGATGTTTTTGTTCATATAAATTTTCAAACGCAAGTTTCATTTATTTGCTTAAATACTTCGGAGTCAGTAAACCATAAACAAAAATACAAACTTATTAGTAACTCGATATGATTAGGTATAAGCGAAAAACGCTAATAAATATAAAATATAAAGAGAATATTATATTTATCTGGATGATTGACTAAAGTTTAAATCGCTTGTTGGAGAGGATCTGTAAGCGAAAGCTAATCAATAGTTTACCGAGTAAGATTGACGGGCTCATTATCTATCTATTAGCGCTTCGGAACAATGACCAGATTACCAGATTAATAAGTTGAAAGAAGCTTTTCGCTCGGAAGAGTTTATCCGTCAAAATGCCAGTAGTGGGGACAAGCTTTAAATGAGAATAATGGGGAGAATAAAGTATTTCCACCTGTCTTTTTTCTCATATTTTGGTTAAAAAGAATAATAGATATATAGCTTCTAAGACTTGTGGAGTCCTACGACAAAACACTAAAATGGTAAATGGAGATCTCAACTGTAGTTAAAACCCATTCTATTAGAGTTAAAAACAACTGCCCATAATAATGCCTTCATTATCAGTCTGTCTGTTTGAGATAGCGTCGATAATTCATCGCTTCTTTATTTCGTCGTTTTTAATTCCACGCCTCGATCCACTTTCCAGATGAGTGACTTCATCTTTTCCAGAGAATTTCCTTGCTTCCAGGAATGATCTTCAAGGAGACAGATGCGAATACTCTGGCGACATCTGTATGTTCTTTTCTCGCCTGAATGACGCACCTGAATGTTTGTTTGTTCCTCCTCTACTCAGTGACTAGCGTCGCGTCGTGCTCCATCTCTTCACTGATGTTTTTTGGGCGCGTTCGGTGCACTGGTAAATGAAAGCTGCCTTCACGATAAAGACCCGTTCGCTGCAGGAGAGAGAAAGAGGAATCTGAAATGTAGATGGGTTGAGAATCTTTTCTCTTTATTTTTTAAAATCTTCTAAACTTAAAAGCGTTTTATTGCCTTTCTTCCTCCTAAGAGTTCATGCAATGGCCGGCTGGGTAGCATTGCGGCCCGGTACACCTTCAGGCTGCGTTACCCACTATGATCATTATAACCAAGTGGTCTGTATACTGTATATATTTTTTATTTCTTTGTTAATTTACTAGTTATTTGTAACATAGATGTTTCAGCTTCTTAAAGCAGAAAGTTTTGTAGTATTAAATACAGAATTGTATTTTCCGGATACCGGGGGGGTTTTATCTCAAGTCAACAAAGAATATATTTTATTTCCTTACACTTCATGTTTTTTTTCGTGCAGGAAATGAATATAATTTGTATCTAAAAAAAGCCGGGTAGCTTTATAAATATCCACAATGCTAAAGAGCTCACTTTACAATTTATTTCCCCTCATATGCATGCTTCTGTTGTCTTGTGCTAGTCGTTGTTCCATCATTTCCCTGGGCATTCATTATTCATGCAAGTTTTGGGGGAGGGGAGGGGAGGGGAGGAGAGCTCTGACATTCCCTTGGCGGTCTTGTGAATGCCATGCCATTCAGTCTGACTGCGGATGACAGACAATAAATAAAGGAATCCTGAGTCTTTGGGAATGAAGCTACTTTCAAAAGCAGCTCGAGTATTAATAGGACACGTTTACTGTAGTCTGTGAATGCTTACGGAACGTTAGGATCAAGAAAGCGTTGAGATTTAGACTTATAGTTCCTGATTGATAAGGACATTAAAACCTGGAAATGTTTCAGCTTTGCTGAAGAAAAATAAGTTTTCGGGAAACTAATTAGGAACTTTTCATGCCAAAAAAAAAATTGGGGATGTTTCAGTACTTGTTAGTTTAATGATTTTTTGAATACTTATAACATGATTTCTTGTATATATATATATATATATATATATATATATATATATATATATATATATATATATATATATATATATATATATATATATATATATATATATATATATGTATATATATATAGTATATATGCATGTGTGTATGTATATATGTATGTATGTAGTATTTTATATAAATCCAGTGTCAGTCAACATATTTAAGGGGAGTTTACAGTAAAAATAGGGCTTAAAATATTTGGCTACTATTAGAACAAGAGGTAGGTTTAGTCATGTATTTTTCTGGAATAATTGACAAGGTACAGGTTCAGTTACGCTTTCTGAAAATGGATACAACCATATGGAGATGAAACGGAAAGAAGGGAGCCAATACTATTACTTATTTTCTTTGTAAAGCAGTTCTTATTCAGGCGAAGCTGACTTATTGCAATAATGAACTAGAATTTCGAAGTAAGAAAAGGTGTGACCATGCCATCCTACTTGACTAAATAACCATTTTTTCTCTTTGCACAATTTTTATGCGGTTCAGTAAATTATAAAATACGCACTAGCACGCAAAATGCACATACTCTCAACTGAGAGAAAGCATGAGAAATTTCTCAAGTGAGAACAGGGCATAGTAAAATTGTACGCTGGAAGGAAGGTTAGAGAGGCATCCAATGGTCTTTGAGCATAAATACCAGGATCAAAAAGGCGTAAATTGGATCTGAAAGGATCCAGTTCCCAGTGAACTCGCGTGCTTGGGTTCCAAAGCTCTACTGTACGTGTGGGTCGAAGCCTCCTGAAAAGGAAATGCCAACTATGTATAGTGTTTTTTGTGCGTGTGTATGTGTGTGTGTGTTTGTGCATTCCTTGAAGAACACTAAGAGTGTTGCAACTCTCTCGTGTTCTTTCACATCGAGACTATTTCTATAAATCCTAATTCACGTTTTTTAAGCTTACATATGAAAAGGCCACTTTGAAACCTTAGAGAAAAAGTGTTCTCTGCGAAAAAGAAAAAAGGAAAATCTGACCTAAATCACCTTTCATTTGCACGAAAATTTTCCCAAAAGAAAATGAACGCGGTTTAAGATTTCACGACCAACAGGCTCGGACCATCGTGATCTTGCAAGGCTTGCCTACTGTACCTTACAACTAAAAATAGTTCCACGCTTCTGTTGTTATGTTCTCGCGGGTCATCAATTAATTGAGAGCGACTATCGATCAGGTGCTCTCGTAAACTGGAACCCCAATATACTGAGACGAGACAGTTCAACGTGACTGAAATTCTTAATGCGAGTACCGGAGACATTTTACGAGTTGATGTACTTAGATGGCCTCCTCTGTAAAGTGAATGAATGTGGGACGTTCTTTGATTCATCTTTAAAGCAATTATTATGTTATTCATATATATATGAATAAAATCATAATTACTTTAAAGATCAATCAGAGAACGTCATACATTCACTTTACATAGGTTATCTAATATATATATATATATATATATATATATATATATATATATATATATATATATATATATATATATATATATATATATATATATAATATATATATATATATATGTATGATTTTTATCACATCACCGTGATTCATATTCAATCATTCATACAAACGTCCTTTAATATCCAAACGCTCTTTGAAATAATATATTTCCATAGTTATTGGAAGGGGAATTTTTTTTTTTTTTTTTTTTAATCCAAGTTCGTCGTCCTGTGGCTCGAACCAGCGAAGGACAAGAACTTCTTTTTCAGGACCTTACAGTGGACTTTAACCCACGCGCCCAGCAAGTGAGGTATAAATGTGGATATCATCAACCCATATACAAATCACCCGTCGAACTCAGGTGTTTGTATTAGAGACGATATCCACCCACACCCCATGCTAACCGTGTAGTGCGTTTGTCGAAATACGCAGCCATTTTATGACTTTTATCACATTACCGTGATTCATATACAGTCAGTAAGCTACAAATGTCCTTTAATATCCAATTCGCTCTACCTTGAAATAATATATTTTCATATATGTTACCGAAGGGGAATTTTTTTTTTTTAATAAGTTAAGTCGTCCTGTGGGCTCGAACCAGCGAAGGACAAGAACTCAGGACTGCAGTGGACGCTTAACCCACGCGGCCAGCAAGTGAGGTATAAGTGGATATCGTCTCCCATATACAAATCGCCCATCGAACTCAGGTGTTTGTATTAGAGACGATATCCACCCACCTCTGCCATGCTAACCGTGTAGTGCGTTTGTCGCGCATGAGCCATTTATGACTTTTATCACTATTACCGTGATTCATATACAATCAGTAAGGTCAAACGTCCTTTAATATCCAATTTCTATCGGAAATAATATATTTTCATATACTAGGGCGAAGGGGAATTTTTTTTTGTTGATAATAAGTTCGCGTGTCCTGTGGGCTCGAACCAGCAAAAGACAAGAACTCAGGACTACAGTGGACGCGCTTATATAAAGCCTTAAGTGAGGTATAAGTGGATATCGTCTCCCATATACAAATCGCCCATCGAACTCAGGTGTTTGTTTAGAGACGATATCCACAAACCACCTCTGCCATGCTAACCGTAGCAAATTTACGCATTATATTATGACTTTTATCACATCACCGTGATTCATATACAATCAGTAAGCTACAAACGTCCTTTAATATCCAATTCGCTCTACCTTGGAAATAATATATTTTCATATATATATTTATTAAGGGGATTTTTTTTTTTTTTGATAATAAGTTCGTCGTCCTGTGGGCTCGAATATATAAATAAGGACAAGAACTCAGGACTAAAGTGGACGCTTAACCCTTGGCCAGCAAGTGAGGTATAAGTGGATATCAAAACCCATATACAAATCGCCCATCGAACTCAGGTGTTTGTGTTAGAGACAATATCCACCCACCTCTGCCATGCTAACCGTGTAGTGCGTTTGTCGCTCAACCATTTTTATGACTTTTTATCACATCACCGTGATTCATATACAATCAGTAAGCTACAAACGTCCTTTAATATCCAATTCGCTCTACCTCGGAAATAATATATTTTCATATATGTTACCGAAGGGGAATTTTTTTTTTTTTTTTAGTTGATAATAAGTTTTTCGTCCCGTGGGCTCGAACCAGCGAAGGACAAGAACTCAGGACTACAGTGGACGCTTAACCCACGCGGGCAGCAAGTGAGGTATAAGTGGATATCATCTCCCATATACAAATCGCCCGTCGAACTCAGGTGTTTGTATTAGAGACGATATCCACCCACCTCTGCCATGCTAACCGTGTAATGCGTTTAATCCTATAGAGCGATTTTATGACTTTTTATCACATCACCGTGATTCATATACAATCAGTAAGCTACAAACGTCCTTTAATATCCAATTCGCTCTACCTCGGAAATAATATATTTTCATATATGTTACCGAAGGGGAATTTTTTTTTTTTTGTTGATAATAAGTTCGTCGTCCTGTGGGCTCGAACCAGCGAAGGACAAGAACTCAGGACTACAGTGGACGCTTATCCCACACGGCCAGCAAGTGAGGTATAAGTGGATATCGTCTCCCATATACAAATCGCCCATCGAACTCAGGTGTTTGTATTAGAGACAATATCCACCCACCTCTGCCATGCTAACCGTGTAGTGCGTTTGTATATACGCAGCTATATTATGACTTTTATCACATCACCGTGATTCATATACAATCAGTAAGCTACAAACGTCCTTTAATATCCAATTCATATCTATTTCGGAAATAATATATTTTCATATATGTTACCGAAGGGCATATTATATTATTTTTTTTTTTTTTTAGTTGATAATAAGTTGCGTCGTCCGTGGGGCTCGAACCAGTGATTGACAAGAACTCAGGACTACAGTGGACGCTTAACCCACGCGCCAGCAAGTGATTATAAGTGGATATCGTCTCCCATATACAAATCGCCCGTCGAACTCAGGTGTTTACAATTAGAGACGATATCCGTTTATCTGCCATGCTAACTTTGTAGTGCGGAAAATTTTTGCACGCAGCCATATTATGACTTTTTATCACGTTACCGTGATTCATATACAATCAGTAAGCTACAAACGTCCTTTAATATCCAATTTGCTCTAATTGGAAATAATATATTTTCATATAGCACCGAAGGGAATTTTTTTTTTGTTGATAATAAGTTCGTCGTCCTGTGTGGCTCGAACCAGCGAAGGACAAGAACTCAGGACCTCAGTGGACGCTTATCCCACGGGCCAGCAAGTGAGGTATAAGTGGATATCGTCTCCCATATACAAATCGCCCATCGAACTCAGGTGTTTGTATTAGAGACAATATCCACCCACCTCTGCCATGCTAACCGTGTAGTGCGTTTGTCGCACGCAGCTACATCATGACTTTTTATCACATCACTGTGATTCATATACAATCAGTAAGCTACAAACGTCCTTTAATATCAATTCCTCTATCGGAAATAATATATTTTCATATATGTTACCGAAGGGCACTTTTTTTTTTTTTTTTTAGTTGATGAGTTCGTCTTCCGTGGGCTCGAACCAGCGATAAAGGACAAGAACTCAGGATTACAGTGGACGCTTAACCCGTGGCCAGCAAGTGAGGTATTTTGTGGATATCGTCTCCCATATACAAATCGCCCGTCGAACTCAGGTGTTTGTATTAGAGACGATATCCACCCACCTTGCCATGCTAACTGTATTAGTGCGTTTGTCGAGACGCAGCCATATTATGACTTTTATCACATCACCATGATTCATATACAATCAGTAAGCTACAAACTTCCTTTAATATCCAATTCACTCTTCCTCGGCAATAATATATTTTATATATGTTACAGAACAAATCCTTTTTTTTTTTTTTTTTTGTTGATAATAAGTTCCTATTAAGTCCTGTGGGCTCGAACCAGATAGGACAAGAGCTAAATCTTGTTCATAACATATATGAAAATATATTATTTTCGAGGTAGAGCGAATTGGATATTAAAGGATGTTTATAGATTTACTGATTGTATATGAATCACGGTGATGTGATAAAAAAGTCATAATATTACTATTGATATTTAAAAAACTACACGGTTGTTATAATAGCA
>NC_089782.1:58170452-58232952 GCF_040412425.1 Macrobrachium rosenbergii | reverse complement strand
GGGAATGCATTAGAGAGGTGCTTAAAAAATTTTCCGAATCCAGTAATCGAATGACGGACCCATTAACTAAGAGTTAATGAAGAGTGAATGAATGGATACCACTGTGAAACCAGTATTTTAGGTAATGATGTTCCAAATTTTACTTAAACAACAAGCTAAGGGGATGAAGAATTGCTTATCCTTCGTTTAAGTGATTGGTGACTCACGATGTGACAGCAAGAAGAGATGTTATTAAAGTAAAATGTTTTTTTCAGGTGGTCGAAGAGTGGTGAGATTTTTATTATTATTTTTTTGCTAATAAAAAAAATTGCCGGGGACAGCACTTTATTAGAAACGGAAATTGTTAAAATAGTTTCCTCCTTCCTGGCTTTAAATCGCCATTTCAAGGACTCCGGAATTCCGGCAACGAAAACTAATATTTTCCTTTATAACGGTGCCCGATATGAGACAAGGACGAGACCCAGGGGCCCAGGGGGTGATCTGGGGTCACTAGTCCTCTTGTCCTCGCTCTCGGGCTGCAATAACATTCCTACATAAACTCTTTGATCGCCAGACCGTGAACAGCGCCGCGCTTTTCTAAACACGTGCCCACAAAATTTGCCCAGAGATGAAATTTATGGAGAAGGCTTTATTCTTCTTCTTTGCTCGAGTCTCTCTCTCTCTCTCTCTCTCTCTCTCTCTCTCTCTCTCTCTCTCTCTCTCTCTCTCTATCTCTCTCTATCGAAGTATCTATATATATATATATATATATATATATAAATTATATATATATATATATATTTATATATAAATTATCTCTCTTCATTATTTTCCTCTTTATTTTATCATTATTTTCCAGATAAGAACTTATAGTTACTTGAATAATAATGTCCAGCTAATTTTTTAATACTCTATACAAGGGAATGGCATGGTTGAACACAAACGTACATTAGAGACTGTTACGTTGAAAAAATGCAAGAACCAATTTTTTTGTGTGTGTGTTTTTATATAATATATACAGTATATGTATATATATATATATATATATATATATATATATATATATATATATATATATATATATATATATAAAATTTCTTCGATTGGGTTAATGCGTCACACTGTAGTCCTGAGTTCCTGTCCTTCGCTGGTTAGCCCACGGGATACTTATTATCAACTAAAAATTCCCCTTCGGTAACATATATGAAAATATATTATTTCCAAGGTAGAGCGAATTGGATATTAAAGGACGTTTGTAGCTTACTGATTATATATATATATATATATATACATATATATATATATATATATATATATATATATATATATATATATATATATATATATGTATGTATATATCATTACGACAATTCCAACAACAGTCTGGTCATCACTATTTAAAGGACATGTTTTGTAAAAATTGCGCATCTTCGCTCCCCAAGAAAACAAACCTTGATAACCGTCTCTTGCGAGCACTACCAATCTTCCTTATTCAGAATCAGTGCATCATTCCTTCCTTCCTTCGTTTAGAGATGAAAGGCAAGAAGCATTGTGAAAATCTCCAGTTCCTCTGTTCAGGGAGTCCCGTTTGTTGAAATCCCACTGTTTACTTCTCTGGATCAATTATATCTCCAGAATCTTCACTGGTTTAGCTGCTCGGGAAAATGTTTGTTGATATTTTCCTTGCAGGATTAACCGAGTTCTTTGCTTTTAGTGGCTGAATTTGATTCTTCCCTGCTTAAAATAAAACTGCTGTTTCATGAACAGATTTGCGAGGGAAACGTGTTTTTTTTTTTTCAAGTAATGGGAAGGATGGTCAGAATTTACAATAGATACATTTGTATACAAAATTTAACTTTTGAGGGGTGACTCATGAAATTGTCAACGAATTGTCTATAATCATACTGTGAGCAGCGTGAAAAAAGGGCATGAAACACATGCGCAAGACCATGCAGACATAACGCTTTTATAGACAGATTCTATGCTGGAATTATGTTACGTACCTTTTCTGTTTCTTTCTCTTCAGATAAGTGTGTAAGAGCCTGCGTATCTTATTTCGATGTGTATGTACAATAAAAAAAATATCTTGGACAATGAGCAATAATTCAGTTACTTGAAGACTAAAAGAAAATTAATGTTGAGTTGACATTACTCATTCATTCCTAAGGAAGAATTTCAATCCCTTACCGTCAGGGGAGCAATTCTAATCTCCCTGACTCTATATGTAGGTTTTTGTTTTCATCATCTGTCTGTCTGTCTATCTGCCTGCCGTTCGTAGATCCCTTCTGCGCCCTTTCACGAAATCGATAAAGACATCAACGCCGTTAACCAGATATCTGTAATGTCTCCTTTGTCTTTAAGCCTTTTCGTATGAGTTTTCCTCCTCCCTTTATCAAAATGGAGTTTGGGTTCTGCGTTCCCCATTATTGTGTACAAGGGGATGTGAAATCGCAATTAAAATATTTTATGGCTCGAAGATCACAGCTATTCCTCGCGTTTTAGGGAACAGTTAAGCAACTCTCAACCGTGGGGATGGTCCTTTCATTGGTATTGTTATAAACGAGAGAAGCTTTCTCTCTGTTGTATGTTTTTAGTCTCTCACTTCTTACCTTGGTTTCTTCTAGATGTGTCCCTTAGCATCGCTTCACTGATGATGTGCTATCTTCTTTATATTAATTAATTTAAGTATTGATATCTCTCAGAAAGGCATATAGAGACGAGATCGGTAATTTCTTCACTTTAATTAGTACTTAGTATTATGAAGATCAGTACAAAATTAACAAGTTACAATGATAGAAAACAAAATCACTCTGGAGCTATAAACTTGGCTCAGTCTATATGGGGAACACGGAAGCGAGGGGAGACGTACTCTCCCTTGAAGGACACAGTTCTGATCTGTTCTCCTCTGGCGTTCTCCAGCCTGCTGAACCCGAGTTTCTTGTTATCTGCAGTCTCCACCTCCTTCTAGCCCTATTGGAAGGATTTATCGGCAAGGCCTCCCCTTCAAGTAGCTGAATGGAAGGACTGTAGTGGGTGTGATTCAAATCTCTCCTTAGAGGACTTGATTGGAGGTGATCTTAGAAGGTTGTGTGAAAGACCCCTCCCTAGTATGTTTGATTGGAGGTTGTAGAAGTACATCACTTTGTCCAGCCCCCAATTTCCTGGAATTTCCATGAAAATGCCTCCTGAGAAGGCAGGGTTATAGAACCAACTGCTGTAAGCATTTAGGCTGTGCTGACTCATGATTTGGCTAACTTAATCGCGAGGCCCTTATTTCTCACTTTATGATTGTTTTTATGACTTCAACACGATATACTGCTTATGGTTCATGCAAAAATCCTGCTTCGATCAGCGTATTGGAATCATGATAATAACAACAGCTTTTGGGCATTATCACTGTGTTCTTTGCCTCTCTTTTGTTCTTACTTCTCTCTTCTCTCTCTCTCTCTCTCTCTCTCTCTTCTCTCTTTCTCTCTCTCTCTCTCTCTCTCTCTCTCTCTCTTTTCTTTCTCTTTTCTATCTAATTTCCCTATATATTCAACACCACAACATCACTCGGTCACGCTGCCTCACACTGCCCTCAGTGTGACAAAAAGAATACAGCTCAATGGATGACTGCAAAATCACACAAACAGAATAAAGTATTTATATGATTGCCCATCAAGTAACACTCTCAAAAAATATTTAATTTGCGCAAACTGTGTCAATGTACTAATGTAAAAAATCAATTAAGAATATATGGTAGAAAATTCACAAATTATATCAGGAATCAAAAGAGATACATATATATTCATATACATATATAATGAATTACCATACTGTAAAAATGGTTAACTGTTTTAACACATAATGCAAATAATAATATACAAAGAATTCAGCAGTTAATTATGTCTATCAGACAATTTTACTCTCCATTGGCCCTTTTTAATTCTGTTATAATCCTCTCAATATTTGAAATTACCACACGTTTGACCAAAATTGCAAACACTGTTATTACAATTATGATTATGACCAAATTGAATAGAGGCAGAATTGGTGAAACATTTTCTTTGTAATAGAAAAATTCATCTACTAAATCCAACTCATTTATTTGTTTTAACTCTAACTGAGACAGTTTAAATTCTTTAACTTCACTAGAGTAGTTCATGTATGGGGCATTTTTATGGATTGTTATTTCTGTGAAAACATGAGGTTCATAATATAATTTATTAGGAATAACTAACTTGCATGTCTTATCAAAAGCATGGACATTATTGAAATTAATTTCAGTACTTATATTATGGCAATTAATAGTTGCTGTTACTGTATTCAGTGAAAATACAAAAATTGACTGTTCTACTAGGATGGAAACAAAATCATGTTTGGATAATTGTGTACGCAGTACTGTCTCTTGATTTTTGTTTTCAATTATTTCTTGAACACAAGGATAGGCATTAGTAGGTTCGTAAAGGTTGTCAAGGTTGCAGACATACTCCTTATATTTCAAAAGTATACAGTCTCTTAATTGAACATCAGTAATAAATGACATCATTAGCCCATGTTCTTCTAATGCAAAATTGATGTGGTTGAAATTTGAGATAATTACGTTTTCCTTTATCAACATGGGAAAAGGATGTATGGACATCAGTACATCTGCCTCTTTTTGATTAAATGGTAACACTAGGATAATCTTATTTTTAACTACCTTGGTGGTTATCAAATTATAATAGACCATTATATCCTTTACCATAGGGGTATAATGTCCTTCTACCAAAAAATCACTAATTATGCCCTCTAACTCCCTTGAGTTAATTAATGTTGGCCTTAATATTCCTTTATAGGCTAGCAAAATGGCATTTAACAGATCTTTATGGTCTTGCAAGACAGTTCTAACATTGTTCATAAAGGTATTTAAATGTTGTTCATCTGTTATTATCTTAATCTCTTTGGTAATGTTGCTGTTCACTGCAGTAATGAATACTTTTATTTTTTTCAGTTCCGCACTGTTTAAGTTTTGAGAGCTTATAATTATTTAACACAATGCCCCTTGTTGCTGCCCATTTCTCTAGTTTGTCTACACGGACCCTTTCTTTTTCTACATTAGAATCAGTAGCTACACTAAACAATTGATTAAATGCTGTTCCTATAAAAGGTAAGAGGGATCGTTTGTATCTTTTATTTAACACACTTCCTATGTCATTATCTAGTTTTTCCAACAATGGTAAAACACTGTTATTTTCACTTTTCTTAATTAATGATTTTAATTCCCTTTGGACATCTTTCAATGTCATTTCATTGATAAGAACTGAAGTAATGTCAATACTCATTATTCCAGTGTCCTTTATTAATTTCACAGATCCCATTTTTTCCCAGTAGTGCACCTTTCCAGATCACCACCTCGGATGACACATAAAGCAGTGTTATGATAATCAAGAAGAACCGCATGTTTGTACCCGTAAGAATAAGCCTTATTAGATATTCTATATACATGAGGTATTTTAATATCTACATATATTGTTTATTTATAACAGTTCAACATTTTACATAAATTTATCTTTTTCTTAAGTTGTATTTGTTATTTACTGGTTCCTGTTTATCTTCTTTTATTTGACAAAGAGTGTTTTTATTACCTTTACATGATTGGTATGAACAATTCTTTCTTTTAGATCACTCTCACTTATGATCTTTAGCTTATTTAATTTTAACACTTCTAATACCCTATAAGGACCATGAAACTTTGCGGATACCTTTACATTAGGACCTTCTGGAACATGATTCTGAACATATACCTGAGCACCTACTACAATTTTTGGTTTAGCTGTATTTTTGTCATAGTACTTTGCTTGGACACTCTGACCTTCCTTAAGTCTAGTCCTCGTCTGTTTGATCGTTTCATACGTACGTCTAGTTTTCCAGGCAATATAGTCATCGTAGTTATAAGTATGTCGGGTTGGTGTGGCATCATCTAGTAACGTATTTGGTAGTCTCTTCTCGTATCCGTATAACAAGTAGTGTGGTGATTCTCCTACTGTCTCATTTACAGTATTGTTTATAGTAAACTGTACGTCTTCCAAAGCTAAATCCCAGTCTTGTGTATTAGGTTTAACTAAAGTTTTCAGGATATCCTTTATCTTACGATTCATTCTTTCTACTGCTCCATTTGAACTTGGTTTATATGCTGGGATTTGACATTTATTTATCTCATAAAATTCACATAATTTTCTTAAAAGTTCACTAGTAAATTCAGCTGCGTTATCAGAAAGAAGAACTTGTGGACATGAATGTCTCGTAATAATTCTAGATTTAAGACCTTCTGCTACTGTAATTGCATCTCTATTTCTTAATGGTACAATCTCTACATATCTTGTTAGATAGTCTAAAAAGACTAATATTTGTTTATTCCCTCTAACAGTGGTAGGAAATGGACCTAAAAAGTCCATAGATAAGACCTGAAATGGATTCAACTCCGATGGGTATTTTTCGAGTGGAGCTTTTGGATTTACGTTACCTTTATTTCTATTACAAACTACACAATTTTGTACAAATTTCTTAGCATCATCACTACAATGGGGCCAAAAATAGTTTCTGGTTAGGATTCTAGTTGTCTTTTTGATTCCAGGATGTCCTGCTAACTTGTATGAGTGTGTTAGTTCTAAAACTTCTCTGATTAGTGTTTTTGGGATGTATAGACGAGAATAACCATTCTTCTCTGTTGGTCTTTTATACAATAATCCATTGATTAAAACAACAGGTTTTAAAGATTCATCTGTCATTAATTGTCCTATTACATTCCTGATTTCTGTATCCATCCCTTGTATTTGTACTCTTTCTAAATCTAAATCTACCACTTGACAGCTAAAACAAAAAGTATTAGTGGTAATACATTTCTCTGTTTCTTCTTGGGATCTGGATAATGCATCTGCCAGTGTATTAAATTTTCCTGGGATATATCTGAATTCTGGGGCAAATTCTAGCACACTAATGAACCATCTATTGAACTTCATGTTATTTGTAAAAGTTCTCTTCTCAAACCAATCACAAATTGGTTTGTGATCAGTAAGTACATTGACTTTATGTCCTAAAATTATGTGTCTAAATTTCCTTAGACCCCAGTATAATGCTAAACATTCTCTTTCTATTGTGCTATAATTTCTCTCTGCAACATTCAAAACTCTACTGGCATAATATACTGCTCTCATTCTTGTTTTGTCCTTTTGTAATAATACAGCCCCTAGCCCGGTACTTGAGGCATCACAGGCTAAGTAAAAGTCTTTGGAGAAATCTGGGTAGACTAGTACGGGATTTCTGGTCATTTTACTCTTTAGTGTTTGGAAGGCTGTCTCTTGTTCTTTATTCTATGCATACTTGGCATCTTTCTTTGTTAATTCTGTTAATGGTTTGGCTATTGTAGCAAAGCCCTTAATGAAAGGTCTATAGTAGCCTACCATTCCTAGGAATCGTCTTAATGCTTTCAAATTGGTAGGAGCTGGATATTCAACTATTGCCTTTATCTTGCCTGCTTGCATTCGCAGACCATCTTCACTAATTACATGTCCTAAGTATTCCAAAGATTTCATTAAGAGTTGACATTTCTTTAATTTGGTTTTTAATCCTGCTCTTCTTAATCTTTCCAGAACTATTTCTAAAGTTTTGAGGTGTGTTTCTAAATTTTTGCTAAAAATGATAACATCATGTAAGTAAACTGCAACATTTTTTATATCCCCTAATATTTGAAGCATTAATCTAACAAACGTTAAAGGACCCGAAGTGAGTCCAAATGGCATGACTTCAAATTGCAAGTGTTCCTTGTGTGTGCTGAAGGCTGTGTATGGTTTCGACTCTTCGTCTAAAGGTACTTGCCAGTATCCACTAAGTAAATCTTAAGATGAAAATATCCTTTCACCTCCTAATTGAGCTGACATATCTTGAATCACTGGCATTGGCATTCTATCGGGGATGGTGTTGGAATTTAACTTTCTATAATCTATCACAAGTCTCCAATTTCCATCTTTCTTTGGAACAAGTAGTAATGGAGAATTGTATGGAGATTTAGAAGGAATGACTACCCCATCCTTCTTCATTTCTTCTATCAAATTATTAGCTATGGGTCTTTGGCTTATTGGTAATCTGTAGTTAGGAATAAAGAATGGTTTTGTTCCATCATCTAATACAATTTTGTGTTAGGACATTTGTTCTACCTAATTTATCTCCTTCTATTGCTATTACATCTCTGTATTTTTCTAATACTTGAATTAATCTAGCTTTGTTTTCTGGAAAATCTGTTTTATTCACTTTGCTTAATTCAGATGTTTGACCAGTTACAAAGAAAAATGCTTCTTCTTCTAATGTTAGTAATGGATTGTTAATAGGTATTCCTTTGCAAAAGACATTGTCTGCATATAGTGTTAGTTTGTTATCTGAGTAGTTCTGAACATAAACTTCACAAGTATCACCCTTCATGTGTACTAAAGAATTATCCATCCTGACAAATTCTGGTAACTCTTCATTTAGTAAAAGAACGTCTTTAACTTCTATCTCTTCTTTTCCCCTTAGATGTATTTTTGTTAAACACTTTGGATGTAAAATTACCTGTCTGTTTAGTATAAATTGTACTTATTATCATCAGCAGTGCTTACACAACATACTTCTTTATCTTTTATTTCTGCAAAGTAACAATGTTCTGCATCTATACTAGTTTCTTCAGCTACTGCTATTATATCATTTATATCTACTTTATTAATTTTGTTTAACAACAGTACCTCATTTACTAATTTCCCTTCATTATCACAACTGATTATTACATTGCTATAATATTCTGTATTTATCTCTGCATATTTATCATCACATATGTCTTGTTCCTCGTCATATTCAGAACATTGGGGATCACCTTTATTTATTTCTGGGTCACTTCTTTTGTTGGAGGGTATAATTTCTGGATGTGCACATCTTAAATTTCTAGTCTGTAATTGTGGAAATTCCTCCTTTCCATTACCATCCAATTTTATTTGATTGTTCTCTTGATGATAAGTTATTTTATGTATGTCTTTCTCGCTTGTTGAAGTCGTCTCAGACAAACTGATCAGGTTTGGGTGAAACTTTTCTTCTTCAAGTGTAAAGCATACGCTCTTTTTATTATCTTGTGTAAGGTTAATTCTTCCTTCTCTGCAGTTCAGTATAATTCCACATTTCCTGTGCGGGAAAGAATCTGTCTTCTAGAACTATAAAACTTTCAAAAGTTTTATGTGACGAAAGGTCTATTTCTAAGTTCACATTTCCTAAACTTTTAATCTGTTTACCCGCTACTCCTTTTATTATTTTGCTTTGACCCTGAATTAGCGTTTCTTTAGCGCCATAGCAATTTGTTAATGTGTGATTATCAATTATGCTTACAGTACTACCTGAATCCATAACGACAGTACATAATTTATTCTGTATTGGAATTTTAATGATAGGTAAATCCTTTCTGATTATTTCTTCTTCATCCATGGAAAATACAACTTCTTTACTCTGCAATATGGATAGTGCGGATGAACCTTCACTTCTCCTTTTTGCTAATTCTTCTACTCTTAATTTATCTTCTTGAAGGGACTTTCTTGTGGTATTCTGTGTAGGGATAAATTGTCATTGATTTGAAGACTTATGTAATGTTGAGCGATTACTGCTTAATTCAACTATTTCTTTATTTCCTTCTTGTGTTTTAAACCAGCAATTCTTTGTTAAATGTCCTACTTTCTTACAAACCGTGCAGATTCTAGGTTTTCTACACTCATTTGTAAAATGATTTGTATACCCGCAGTTTTCACAGGCTATCTTTGGTCTCGCCCCTTGAGCGGAATAGTTCACTTGGGTTGAAGTGTTTGTGTTTGAGTTTTGACCATATCTATAAGGTTTGTGCGGTCCACTCTTTGTTAGATTGTTTCTTCCCTTTTGATCTGGATTCCATTTTCTTTTAGTATTTTGGGCAAATTTCCCTTGGAAGGTATTTGGTCTATTTCCTACTTGTCTAGAATTATCATAAAACTTATTATTCATTTTAAAAGTAGGATTATTATTTCTGACTTTCCTTTCATTTTGTGCTTCTGTTGTTCCCACAAATTCCTTGGATAGATTTATCTCTTTCCTTTGGATTTCTTCTCTCATTGTCTTCAATGTTTGAAGGCTTGTTTTCTTGGGATCAAGTTTTATTTTTCTGAAAGCCTTCTTTTGTTCCAAATGACAAGTAATTTAAAACATGTCGTAGCTCAACTAAGTTACGGGCACTATCCCCAAACTGAGTCTTGTCTCCTATAGTAATGCCTGTCTTCATTAAGTCTTCAGTTATTTTCTCTATTGCATTCTCCACGCTTGCGTACAAATTTGCAATTGTTTTATATTGTGGGTTAAGAAATCTAGTTATGTTATATAAACTGTCAGTCTTATTTACTGGTTCCCAGAGTGATAAACAAATTTCTTTAAATTCTACATGGTTATTAAGTTTGCTAAAACTTGCGGAATTCAAAGTTTTATGTGCGCCTCCATGTTCTGAGCTGACGAGCAACAAGGCTTCATTTATTTTTGCTTTTTCATCTGTTATTCCCCCTGAAATTATACAACTATCTGCATCTGCTAGCCAATGATTTACAGTATAGGATTCGAGTCTACTTTTGTCAGGATTGGAATCATCCACCTGTCCACAGAAGCGTGTGGCGGTTGTTATTACTGCCGCCTGATTCATTGTGTAAAATTGTAAGGTGCGAGTATTAGTATCATTAGTATTGTTACTATTATTATTACTGTTAGTAGTATTAGAATGATTAACACTAATTTGGTCCTGGTTATTTGTGTTATTATTGTTAGTGTTTCCTTGCACTACAGCGGAGTGGGAATTTAGTCTTGAAATTCGACTTCGTCTAATTGTCGACGGTCTTAAATCGTAATGTGGATGTCTAACAGTGTTCAGTAATTCTTCAAAAACTCTTTGCATGGCCACACACACAAAAAAAATTATTCAATCAGAGTACATCAATTATACAAAAAAAAAAATTTTTGTTATACTGTACCAAAATTAAAACAATTTGTGAAATTGTCACAAAAAAAATTAAATTCTCTACTGAGTTCAAGTGCACAAGTAAAACCTTTTTCAATACAGAAAAGAAATTCTTATATGAAATTGGGCATCATATCATCATACTTCATCACAATGACTACACAATTTTATATATAACTTCTCAAATAATCATCACCAACCGATTGAAGAAAAAAAATAACTAATTCCCTATCTAAATTATTTACTAAATAATTAATTATCATAGAGAGAGTACTGCTGGTATTCATGCAAAAGGAATTTTATTCACTAGAGAGGGTTTTCTTAAATTTCAATCTTATTGAAAGATGCAAAAAAATATATATATCTTCACTTATTCACATATTAATAGAGAGAGCGGACAGTATTTTCATTTCTCGCCAACTTACTGTGGTTGTTATGCTGATATCGTGATATCGTTAAATGTTGTGCCTTCACTGCGATTCTTGCCGCCGTACCCTCGTAAAATAATTTCACTGCGTCGGCGATGTTTTTTGCTGTTGTTTTCCGCCTTCGGAATCTTGTTGTAAGTTCTGTGCGCTGTTTTTCTTCAATCACTTCGATGAAATTTTGTTAACACTGGGCTTATTATCGCTGTCTAGGTCCTGTTGACGTTAACAGTTCTCAATGTGTTTTGTTTTTTGCTGTTTCGGGACGCACTATACTGTGTTTATTCACACTCGATGTTTTTAAGATGGTATATCTTCATTTAACTGGAGTGTTTTATTTCTTCAGATATATTTTGCTCGCCGTCGCAAAAAAATCTAAGTTCATTTTGTAGAATTTCGCTTCACTGTAATAACTTAAATAATTGCACTGATAATTTCATTAATGTTCGTTTGTTTTGTATTGCCTTCTGGATCCAATTAAGCTGCCACCATTGTTATAAAGGAGAGAATCTTTCTCTCTGTTGTATGTTTTTAGTCTCTCACTTCTTACCTTGGTTTCTTCTAGATGTGTCCCTTAGCATCGCTTCACTGATGATGTGCTATCTTCTTTATATTAATTAATTTAAGTATTGATATCTCTCAGAAAGGCATATAGAGATGAGATCGGTAATTTCTTCACTTTAATTAGTACTTAGTATTATAAAGATCAGTGCAAAATTAACAAGTTCAATGATAGAAAACGAAATCACTCTGGAGCTATTAACTTGGCTCAGTCTATATGGGGAACACGGAAGCGAGGGGAGACGTACTCTCCCTTGAAGGACACAGTTCTGATCTGTTCTCCTCTGGCGTTCTCCAGCCTGCTGAACCCGAGTTTCTTGTTATCTGCAGTCTCCACCTCCTTCTAGCCCTATTGCCCCCTCGACATGAGACCACCTTGACCTGGTGAGGGGGCTCTTGAACCCCAGGAATTTGTTTCTGGGTCCGAGTCCAAGAGTCTCATATACCATCATATATTATTTTGGATTAAATTTGTGGAATTTTCCACTTTTAGTAAAATTTACTGGACCTGATAAACAGGAAAAGATATCATAGCTGGGAATGGGTTTATATCCGAAGCTAAATAGTGAGAACTGTGGTAGGACCATCAACTGCCCGATAATGTTCAGACCCGAGAGTTACCAGATTGGTAGCTCAAAGGCGGAAGTATTTGTTAGGGCTGGACCACGGATTCCAGGGGGGTCTGGTCCTATAGATAGGACTCTCGGCATTCTATTCGGTTTGCCCATAACATGATTAGGGTGGGGATGATTGTATTCTTGTAATACTCTCAGTCCTAGCAAGCAGGTTTGGCTTACACTTGGGCCACTCTAATCATGTTATGCCATCCCCTTTGGGGTAGGGTAGGGAGCGGACATTTGGGAGTCAGTTCTCACTTGTGCCATTAGTGGAAGATTAAAACTCCAAGAAAAGCTGATGATATCTTTTTAAGGTTTACAGTTTTTTTTCCCTCTCTCAAATCTTTATGGTAAGTGAAATTAAAGATTCGAGTACCCCTGGGCCCATTGATGGTAGTGACTCGGCACAGATGACGACCACTGGAACCTCCTGTAATAACCTTTCTTTGGAAAAAACAAACAAGAATCCAAAGGTAATCACACTGGAACCTTATACTCCAGTACTCAACAAATCAAAAAGAAAAGTTGGTCAAGGTTTCTAACCATGGAAGCTGACCAAAATATTTCAGCCCTAAAACTAGAGAATTATTTATTGAATAGACATCCAACGACAGATATGTCCTTTAGACAAGTAAAGGAAAAAACTTGGCTTATAGAAGCCACAACAAAAAGTCAGTCCGAGGACTATTTGTCTTTGAGAAAAATAGACAATATTAACATTACAGTAAAAAACACGAAACTATGAACAGCATTCAGGGTACCATTGTACTTCCTGAAAACAATAACGAACCAGTCGATAAGAAAATGCTATTGGACTCTCTCAAGAAAAGATACCCAAAGGTCCAAGATTGTGAGGTATATGCTGTACCAAGTAAAAACAGCAATAGACAAACGTTAAAAATAGCAAAAATAAAATTTGAGGGTGAAGATCTGCCTCAAAAAATAAAAATTTTAGACCAAAATAGAGAGTTGAGACCCTATGTCCCAAAGCCACTGCAGTGTCAAAATTGCAGTAAGTATGGGCACACATACAAAAATTGTAGAAATGAACCGGTATGCGCTTATTGTGGATCTACTGATCATACCACACAGTGGAAGTGCAGTGAACCTAAGTGTGTAAACTGTGGGCAAAATCATCATGCAAGATCCAAAGAATGCATGTATTACATATACAATACGGAATTAAAAATACTACAAGAACGAACAGGGATGTCTATAAGAGAGGCTAAGCTAGAATTAAAAGTGAGAGGAATTCAAGATCCGTCTAAGAAACACACGTATTCTTCAATAACAAGAGCAAAAAATGAAGCAAAAACGCAAACAGATAGAAGTAACAGAGCACAGAAAAGTAAATCTCAAGAAAAAATTAATAATTTAGAAATAAAAAATAAAATAGAGAATAAAGAAAAAGGTACAAATGAGATGGATAATATTTTATCCAATTCATTTGAAATATTAATGCAAATAGAAACACAGGAGGATACTGCTACCAAAGTAACAGAGGAGGGTCGTGATGGACTGGAAATTAAAGATAAAAAAAGGCCTTTGGAGAGAACACCAGCCAAAACGAAGAAACCAACTATTATTAGAGAAACATCAGTTAAACCAAAGATAAAGGAGATGAAAAAGGAACAAAAACAAAAACAAGCTAAGAATATACCTTTATCTCCTAAAATAATAATAGAACCTATGAAGGCAAATGTCGAGAACACTGAAGAAGTGAAAGAGAATCATATCATAGATGATAATGATTATGTCAAGGGAGAAGAGATTACTCCTTCTCCAGTAATTGGAACAAGAACAAATGAAAAGAGAAATACACATGATAATACTTGTGGATGTAATGATTGTTTCATTGAATTATGCAATAACAACAAAAGCATAACGAAAGATGGTTTAACAAACATTATAAGAAATTTTATGAAATATAGAAAAAAAGAAAACACAGATTTGAGTAACCATGAAAAAGGGTGCATGTGCATTGAGCACTTAGTCTATTATAAGGAAAAACAGATGAATGTCGTGAGTAAATTATTAGAAAAATTCCAAATTGATAATACAAAAAAAGAGAGTAAAATCCGACCGCTATAAAAAAATTATACAATGGAACGTAAATTGTCTACAGACCAGATTACACCTAGGAGAAATACAACGGTTATTAAAAGAATATGAACCAATGATATTATGTTTGCAACATGTCAACAAAACAATATTAACGATAGGTAAATATACCTTAGCATCTGCATCAAGAGAGGAAGAAGGAAATTTAGGTACTGCTATATATGTACATGTATGTTATGACAAAGTACCTGTAAACTTTACTGATCTGCAAACGTCGAGTATTAGAATACGAATAAAAAACGATAATTATGTAATTCATAATTTGTACAATCAACCTAATAAAAATTATGACGTTAACAAAATCAAAGAATTACTTAATAATACTAAGGAACCAACGTTAATAGTAGGTGATTTTAATGCTACTAAGGAACCAACGTTAATAGTAGGTGATTTTAATGCCCACAACCCAATGTGGGACTGTAATTGTACAGAATCAAATAGAGCAGGAAATAAAATAGAGGAATTCATAGATTCATATGACATGTGCTGTATAAATGACGACGAAATCAGCACATATTTTTCTAAAACACATGGAACATATTCCTCAATTGACCTAACTCTATGTACAGCAGACATAGTAGACAGATTGGACTGGAATACGGTAGATGAATTGCATACAAGTGATCATTTCCCCATATTAATTTCTTTATTACAAAATAACCCCACCCAACATGCCCCTCGATACAACATTTATAAAGCAGATTGGGAACAATATGAATTCCACACCAGGAATATCCCACCATTTGAATATTTGAAAGACCATAATGAAACTAATAAATTTCTTGTTGATTTCATTACAAATGCTGCTGATAAAGCAATACCAAAATCCAAATCTCATCCAACAAAACACCAAGTCCCATGGTGGTCTGAAAAACTAACAGAATTAATAAAAATAAAACACCAAATTGGAAGACGACTAAATAATTTGAATAAGAAATTCAGTAAATTAAACAAAACGTTACCGATATTAGAAGGAACCTCCCAAAAACTGACTATATTATTATTAGAAATTGATACATTAAAACCTCTGTATAATAAAATATCTGTAAAGTTTAAAAGAGAAGTAATACAAGGAAGAATCATTTCATGGAAAAAATATGTATCGGATCTCTCTAAAAATACTCCCATACAAAAAATATGGGAAAAATTCAGGAAAATAAATGGTACCCATGTTAAACCACCTAGGCATGCCATATTAAAAGATGGTAAAAGAATACTTGATAATAAAGAAATTAGTAATGTAATAGGTGAAAATTTAACAAAAGTAAGTAGCAACAAAAATTTAGATGAGCATTTCCGCACAAAAAAAATAATATAGAATTAATAACAATAAATTTTGAAACAGTAGAAGATATATATTATAATAGAAAATTTAATATGGAAGAGCTAGAATTTGCTCTGTTGAACAGCAATAAATCTGCTGCTGGAGGTGACAATATTTGTTTTGAAATGATATGCCATTTAGCACCTTTGGCAAAGACATACTTGTTAGAGTTTTATAACCACTTATGGCTTAGAAATTTATTTCCTGATGAGTGGCGTAAAGCTATAATTATTCCAATCCCCAAACCTGGAAAAGATCCCAGTAATGTAAACAATTACAGACCAATTTCTTTAACAAGTTGTTTGTGCAAATTACTAGAGAAAATGGTAAATGCTCGACTAACATGGCACATTCGAGAAAATAAAATTTTAACTCCCACTCAGTTCGGGTCACAGTGTAATAGATCTACATTAGATTCTCTCTGTAACTTAGAAGACCATATACGTAGAGGTTTTGAACGAAAACAAATTACTGTAGCTGTCTTTTTTGACATTGAAAAAGCATACAATACTACATGGAGGCATGCTATATTAAAAACTTTACAAAACAACTACATCTGTGGACATTTACCTAGGTTTATACAAAACTTTTTAACAAATCGCAGTTTTCAGGTGAGAATTGATGATGTTCTGTCTAGAACATTTCCTCTTGAAAATGGTGTTCCACAGGGAAGCGTCCTTAGTGGCACACTGTTTACTTTAGCAATTAATGATATCAGTAAAAATCTACCTATTGGTATTAAAAGTAACCTGTATATGGATGATTTTGCCATATATTATTCAGCATCCCGAATAAAACATGCAGAACGAATCATTAATAAAAGCATAGTGAAAATAGATGAATGGGCTTTATCTGTAGGCTTTAAATTTTCCATAGATAAAACCCAAGCAATCATGTTTTATAAAAACAAAAAATGGAAAAAAGGAGAAGAAATAGACTTAAAAATCAGAAACCATAGTATACCAATGTTGCCAAAAACAGCAACATTTTTAGGATTAGTATTTGATACTCACATGAACTGGAAAGCCCACATAACATACATGAAATCAAAATGTAAAAGAGCATTAAACCTAATTAAAAACTGTCGAACACTACTTGGGAGCCGATAGACATACCCTTACTTTTTATTGTATAAAGCAACAGTGCTGTCTATCGTTGATTATGGATGTGAAATATATGGCTCGGCGTCAGATGCAGTGCTGAAAACGGTAGACCCAGTTCATAATGAGGGCCTTAGAATATGTTCAGGAGCTTTTCGATCATCACCAACATCTTTACAAGTTGAATGTGGTGAACTACCCCTGTCTCTCCATAGAGAGCTAGTAACAATGAAGAGTGCTCTGAGAATTCAGACAAATGATTCTCCAACCAAAAATTATTTGGATTAAGAGATGTGTTTATAAACAATCATCCACCTTCTTTCCCAATTAGAGCTAGAAGATTGTTTGAGTCGCTAAATATACATATACAATTACCTGTAATATTAAAATTGCCTCCTCCTTGGACAATGAATAAAATGAGAATTTGTACACACTTGAAATATTTATCAAAAAATCATCCATATACTCCAGAATACCATAGACAAGATGCAGTAGAGCATATAATCCGAAAAGGTCCACATTACGCAATATACACTGATGGATCTAAATCACAATACGGAGTGGGATATGCTACGGTATCCCAAAACAGAACGTATCAGTTCTCTCTCCCAGACAAAGCCTCTTTATTTACAGCTGAGTTATGTGCAGTAGTATCAGCCATAAAAATAATTAGAGAAGTCTCATATAATAATTTTGTGATTTATAGCGACTCCTGAAGTGCTATAGAAGCTATTCAAAGCTATAATAAAAAAAATAATATTGTACAACATATAAAGTTCTCACTCCATAAATTGTATAATAATGGAAAAAATATTGAAATATGTTGGATCCCTGCCCATGTAGGGATTAAAGGAAATGAAGAGGCTGATAAAGCAGCTAAAGAAGCAGTCCACATGACAAGAACAAATGTAGATATCCCTATCAGTGACTATACAAGATATATAAAAACAGTCATTGTAAAAAAATGGCAAAATATATGGAACGAAGAACCTGAAAATAATAAATTAAAACAGATAAAATCCAGTGTTGGAAAATGGAGTTCGTCATATCAGAGAGAGAGAGACAAGCACAAGTAATTCTGACACGTCTTCGAATAGGCCATACTCGTTTGACACATGGACACTTAATGAACAGTCCATGTGGCCCTCTTCCCAAATGCCCAGATTGCAATGTGCTGATAACAGTTAAGCATATACTGTGTGAATGCCCAAAATATAACCTGCAGCGATTATCAAATCTTGGAAATAAACCGATAGAAGAAATTTTGTCAGAATCTTCAACATTCTCAATAGCACCCATTTTAATGTTTATGAGAAGCTGCAAATTAATTGGAAAAATATAAAAAAAAAAAAACAATCAATCAGTATAATGAATTTTAAAACAAGTAAATTTTATGATTTTACCTAATTTATTTTTAATTTTAATATACCTTTTTAGTGAGTATATATGGAATCATGAGATTAAAGGTATTTATTGTGTGAGTGTGTTCCAGTATGAAAGAGTATGCCTTTTTACAGCTTTTAATTTCATTTTCATTTTCGTTCATCGTCATTGACAAGTGACCTATTACGTCCCAGTGCTAGGCTTCTAGCCTAGACTTATCATTTCATCCTAATCCTTCGGGCCAGCCCTATGAGAGCTGATGGTCAGCTCAGTGGTCTGGTTAAACTATTTTAATAATAATAATAATCTAGCCCTATTGGAAGGATTTATCAGCAAGGCCTCACCTTCAAGTAGCTGATTGGAAGGACTGTAGTGGGTGTGATTCAAATCTCTCCTTAGAGGACTTGATTGGAGGTGATCTTAGGAGGTTGTGTGAAAAACCCCTCCCTAGTATGTTTGATTGGAGGTTGTAGAAGTACATCACTTTGTCCAGCCCCCAATTTCCTGGAATTTCCATGAAAATGCCTCCTGAGAAGGCGGGGTTATAGAACTAGCTGCTGTAAGCATTTAGGCTGTGCTGACTCATGATTTGGTTAACTTAATCGCGAGGCCCGTATTTCTCACTTTTATGATTGTTTTTATGACTTCAACACGATATACTGCTTATGGTTCATGCAAAAATCCTGCTTCGATCAGCGTATTGGAATCACGATAATAACAACAGCTTTTGGGCATTATCACTGTGTTCTTTGCCTCTCTTTTTGTTCTTACTTCTCTCTCTCTCTCTCTCTCTCTCTCTCTCTCTCTCTCTCTCTCTCTCTCTCTCTCTCTCTCTCTCTCTCTCTTTTCTTTTTCTCTTTGCTATCTAATTTCCCTATATATTCTACACCACAACAGTATTACGTAAGTGCGTGGGAATCACACCCGGTACATTTGGTTTTGATTGCTTTTCTATATATATATATATATATATATATATATATATATATATATATATATATATATATATATATATATATATATATATAAAGGCCAATTCTGAGCCTATACTTGATTTACGTCTCCGTTCTGTGAACATAGGTTGGTATCTCGCTTTTCCGAGATATTTGCGTGATAGTTTGTAACGTGAGCCGACATCATAAGTTATACTTTTTCCTAACTAAAATCTAAGGACTACTGGAATGAGGTACTAAGTACAAAACTAAACCTTTATTGACAAAATAACAACGAAAATAACTTCTTAGAAATTACGAAGAATGAAAACGAATGATTCATCATAACTATCAAAAGTTCTTCTAAGGAAATAAGGTACAAAATCATAAACACCCAATTACTTAGGAAATACAGGGAATAACTCATCTGTCCTTTAAATCATAAACAGGCCAATTAATTAAATCAGGTCATCTCAAAATGTCATAGCACTCCCTTCCTTGAAGGAGGGAGAAATGGAAAGGAATGGAATGGAATACCTGTGAAAGGACAAACGTCATATTAAAAACCAGAAAATGTAAAAATGGCAGAAACACAAAATTTCACTGCCACGTGGATAACGTCTGTGTTCATAGTTCTGAAAGTAAAGTCTAAAATGTTTATGAGTTCTATTCACTTCACAAAATCCTCTGGGACAGTCTCCATGTGAAATTACCCACTTCACATTCTCAGTTACACAGATAACGGATCGCAATGCCCGATCAATCAACGATCCCTCCCATTATATTCATTATGCAAAGCACGAACGAACGTACTTTTCCGTGACATCATTCGAGGTCAAAGTTCGGCAAGACACGCCTCTGTACTTCAAGGCATCACGAAGTACACGTACACACACGTACATTATCAAAATGCTTTTTTCAAAACCGGATTTTGTAACCGGTTCAGTTGCTTGAACGTTCTTTGCTGAAATCGCATTTTCTGTGGTGGTGTCCTGTCACCAAGGAGCCTTTTGCGACTTCCTGTGGTATGCGAATGGTTCAGCACTTTCCTATCTGCTGTGTATAGTCAAAATGGACCCTGCGAACAGCTGACACAACGTTTCATAGGTCACCTTCGCGAGCAACTACAGTAGCTCGGTCCACGTGTAGTAGGGTACTCCGCCAGAGTATCCCCATCTTACGTTTGATTGTGTAGACTGAGTTTAAAACGCAGTCAGAGAAATTGTTTTTGCATCTTCAATGCTGTTCCATGGTTGTGACATGAGTTTATCGTCTTGGGAATAGTAAAGTTCTTCTGCAGGATTTAGACAAACTCCATAATGGGTTTTCTGTGTATTCTGGAAAGGTTTTGTACAACAGAATAACAATGGTCTACACAGGATGGCTTCCATGTTGATCTCTCTCTAAGCTTTCATACTTGCATCACAACAAGACTTACGACTACACACACACACGAACACACACATGACCTCGTTCCAAGGATTCTCACGGCTTACGTGACAGCCCACAGCTCGAACAAAAGAGGACGCTGACATATGCTGACATACTGTCTATAAAACATCTCACGGAGGCTTACTGATGACGTTTGCGTCTCATTTGACCAAACTGTGATTTCACAACAGCACTCTTCTCATGTGCTATACAGATATATATAAGTCTTAAGTTCACTTAATGAATGGAACACTGATTCCATTTTACAATATGTCATACATGATCATGACATTTGCTCGGCCACGTAAAAACATAATAGGAACGAA
Organism: Macrobrachium rosenbergii; assembly: GCF_040412425.1. NCBI lineage: Eukaryota > Metazoa > Arthropoda > Malacostraca > Decapoda > Palaemonidae > Macrobrachium > Macrobrachium rosenbergii. The sequence goes on along the minus strand of NC_089782.1, from coordinate 58,211,748 downwards.
ATCATCAAAACATTCACTCACTAGCTAAGCATAATTACTCAGAAAGCAAAAAAAACTATACGCCTTCAACATTCTTTATACTCACAGCGTGAATGAAGATTATGTAAAAATCTCATAGTAAATATTCATATAGTAAATATTGAAACAGTAAATACTGAAACAGTAAATATTGAAATAGTATATACCGAAACATGTTTCATAGTTGTGTACACAAGTTTTATGAATACGTAAGCAAAGCGAAAAAGTTATATAACTTAAATATTCATTATACTGATAATGCTAATGAACAACAGATACATAAATCATATATAGATAACCTATGTAAAGCAGTACGTATACGCAGTAAAAATATTTGTGCACAAGTTGCATGAATACACTTGCAAAGATGAGGATTAAAATCAATGCTTAAAAATGCATCCAAAATAATAATAATCATATGATGAGGTTATTTAAAGTAGATAATTATATAAACCAAATAGTTATCCTGATAGATTAATCAGTACGGACAACCAGATTATGAAATGCATATCTTGATTGATCAACATGCCACTACACGTATATATATATTAGTCCATATGTAGTATAGTTTATTAAAGAAATAAATGTAGCCATTATATAAGAGTATAGTTAATATGTTATCACCAGAAATGTTCATCCCCTCCTCACATTTATTACCCCTGCAATAAAATCCTTTTCAGTCTTTCTCTGTGTAGTCGGGTTTTAATGAAAAAAATGGCCAGTAATTCCATTATTGAACCCTGAACACCCACTGACTCAAATCTAATGGGGACCTACGAGTATCACAGGATTTCGCAATGTCCTCCTTCAGTCCTTGTGCTTTTTTCCAAAACGTTACGCTGACGGCTACGCCCACGGCTCCTAGCAACATACCAACGCCAATTAACACGTAGAGGAGAATAAAGTCGTGGTGATCAGAAGAACGGCTCACAGGAGATAGCAGGTCCAATGATGCAATAGTGTTTTCGACGGGCCTACTGTAGGGAATTGTCAGACCTTGTAGCCTTGTGTTCCCCCACGATGTGTTGATGAAGAAATTACGCCCACGGATGATAGTAACCATAGCTCGGATGAAAAGCGACGACGTTGTTGCAATGCAGCCATCATTAACGACGAACATGTGTCCTGATGCCCTAGTACCATCTGGGCAAGTGACGATGTATGCTTCCGCAGAGAAGACGAATGCCGTGCCATTCAAGAGCCTGTGACGAAACTGATTGTCGTGATACCTGACTAAACCATCCAAACAATGTTCACGTGTATGGGGAGAGGTTCTGTTAAGTACTAAGTCCAATTCGCATGAACCCAAGGCCATATTTGAAACATTCTTGAATTCAAACAAATCGATCCTGCACACCACATTATCCATAACATCATAGCAATCTTTTAACAGTGCTTGGTCTCTGACTACCGCAAAAGTTTCCTCATTGGCGGAAACCAGTACTAGAGCTGACAGGTTATTAATAATAGGTGTCGAGACGTTAGATACATACGCAGGAAAAGGCGAAATCTTATACGCTTTCCACACATCTGATGGGTTAAAGGGAATGTCAATTACGATCTTATCAAGGTCGACTTTAACTGTGATCAAACTGTGATAAAATTCAATCTTATGAAAACCTATACTGGAACATAGCGCATTCTATCATAAGCATTACTGATAATTTGAGCAAGATCTTTAATTGGTAACAAATGAGGAGACAATACGCCTTTAACAGCAAGTGTTATAGCTTCTACGTAATCTTTTGATTTTTCAATAAAGCTTGAAACTCTCGAGGATACATGATCAATTTTAGCATGATAATACATCAAAGTTGCTAACAAAACTTGAGTGTCATGAACCTGATTGAAACGTCGTGACTGTTCATTTACTTTACTGATTACGCTGTTCAAAGCTTGAATTTGCTTGTTTAGTTCTCCTGCTAATACCTCTTGTTGATGTTCCAGATTTTCGATTTTAACCCCGTGATCGCGAAGTTTCAAACGATTTGAAATCCCCAAACTGAGACCAGCTACGGAACCAACCAAGTTTAATGCCGCTAAAACAAGTGGGTTACGCCTTTCTGTAGCGTCATGAGGCATTGACCACATAAGCAAATAACGAGCTAAGATTTCAGTTTCGTATGTTTTATTCCTTAATTCCCAGAAAAGCATATTAATTGTGTCACTGACTTGATTAGGCGACGTTGGATCATTGCTAGATAAGTATGATTTATGCAAATCTTCAAGGGATTGAGCTAGTACTTCATTTTCGCTAGTAAAAATGGCGTTCATATTGACTTCTAAAACTATGCTACTGTCAGTTAGAAAGAAATTATTCATTTCCTCTACAATAGAACCATGATGTAAAGTTATTTCAGAACACTTCCCAGCCACAATAAACATTAATAGGAATAGTGCATGGTATAATTTGACAAGCTTCATGTTGGAACCTGCAAAAAAAATATAATTTGTAAATAATGTATATAAAAAACATTGCACCACTCAAATGATGTACATAAAATATTTCTCACAATAATTATTTTTTTCATAACAAACCATTGTCTTAAGCTCTCACATGAGAGATAGATACCGTTCGAACATCCGTTGTATCGGACTGATTCCGAATTTTAAGTCGGTTACCCACTAAAACTTCTATAACTGTGAGAGGACCTTCAAATTTAGGCAATAATTTCCAATTTAGCCCTTTCCTAACCCTAGACCTGTACATATACCGTATCTCCTTCTTGGTAAGGCTTTGTGACCTTAGCTTTTTTATCATGTGCGTTCTTCATTAACACTTGAGCCTGTAAGAGGTTTTGATAAAGTGTTTGAAATCTACTCCGGCTAACATATATTATATCCTTCAATGGATCTGACAAACTAGTTGTCGGGGTCAAAATGTGGAAAGGTGACCTAGCAGGTATCCCGTAAACAGCTTCATGGGGAGTGTGATAATTGTTATTTAGGGTACTGGACACAGTGGGTATTGCGATATCCCAGTTTGGGTCCATACCGCCTATGTTTACACGCAGTATGTCTAACACCTTTCTATTAACACGTTCGACCAAACCATTAGATTCAGGATGGTAGATCATCGTATTGATTTTTTTATTTGCAGAATCTCACACAATGAGTTAAGGAAGTGATTATTGAATTCTCCTCCCGAGTCGGAGATTATCATATTTGGGATCCCATGTCTGCATATATAGCACTCATAAAATTTCCTAGCACACTCAATGGCTGTTTTGCTTTTTAATGGTATTAGTTCAGTATACCGTGTAAGAGCGTCTATTATAACTAAGAGATTTTTATTCCCTCGGTCTGTCTCGTAAAAACCTGTCAATAAATCAAGGTGTACCCTTTCAAAAGGTTTGCTAGGCACAGGATAAGTTCCGAGACCTACAGGATTCTTAGTATGGCCCTTATGACGGAAACATATATCAGTTTTTAATATATTTCCTAATATCTTTTAACATAGTATACCAGTAAAATAATGACTTGGCCTTTTTAGAGGTTACTTCGAACCCAGGATGACCATGCAAAGGATGGTTGTGCAACCATTTCAGAACAGTAGGGATTAAAGTGATTGGTACAACCACCTGGTCGTTAGTTAACTGTGTTGAGCTCCTGGTTTTCCTAGCCACAGATCGGCATAGAATGTTATCCTTAACCAAGAAATATTGGTTAGTATATTTCACATATTCCTTATCATCTGATTTCCTATTTAATGCGTCTATTATTACTCTTAATTTCTGATCTTTTATTTGTTCTTGTCGTACTGAATCTAAATTCCACTCTATATCTGTAATATTCTCTGTTGTTTGGGCTAAAGATTGACCATTTTCGATAGCAATTTTCATGGCCTGCGAAGGAATTGGAATTTCTTCTAGATCAGCGAAGGGTAATGATTGAGTTGGTATTGGGAAACGATCAGGGATAGTTTGGTCGTTAAGCTTGCGAAAATCAACACAAATCCTCCAGGTTTTATCCTTTTTTGGTACTACTATCAAGGGAAAATTATAAGGGCCGTTAGATTTCTTAATAACCCCCTCTTTTAACATTTTATCTACCTCTAGATTGATCTCATTCAGAAATTTGGCAGGCAGACGATATGAAGGTACATAAATGACCTTGTCTTTATCCTTTAAACGAACTTGATGTTCGATGACTTCCGTTTTGCCTAAAGCTCCAGTACTTGTAGAAAAAACATCGCTATATTTGGATAGAAGTTCAAAAAATTTCTGACTTATATCCCTATATAAGATGTCTGCTTCAATTTTGCCTTTAATTACATTTAAAAGAGATTCATCATTTGCTGATTCAGTGGGGTTAATTTCAGCAACTGTAAGGATTCGATGTTTATATGCTTCGATATTGACAATATGCTGATTTTCATGTATTGTTAAAGCAGCATTTAAGTGATTAAAAACTTCAATGTTAACCCGATGATCAGAATTTACTGTGTACAACGCTTGCGTGACTGAAAGCCCATTGATTTTTAAGGTGTCAGGAAGAATTAAAACCTCTGAGCCTGGCAGCTTTCTTCTAACCTTGCCGTCAGATACGATGGTGTGTCTGGCTCAATGGTTTGTGTGAACGCAGCAATGACGGGTGCCTGATAATTATGTTGGGTGGCGGTAACAATATCATCACTTACGAGACAGGTGACTGGTTCTTCTATGTACGTTACTTTCTCACTGACTGTCTCCTTCTGATCCAAAACAGATTTCAATGTGTGTGAAGACCGATAGAATTTCCCTTTTATAAACACTCCGTGTTTTGCGGGTGTCAGAATTACGTTATGTAATGACATTGATGGATAACCCATAATAACTACTGGGTAGATACTAATATTACTAATAATGATAAAGGTGTCCGTGAAAGTACGTTGCCCCAACCTGTATTGTATTTGAGATGTTCGCACTACTTCTAACTCATTATTACCTATTCCTGACAAACGAACATTGGAGCGTTCAATAGGAAATTTTGAAAATAACAGGTGATGAGTACGTAAATCCATTATGTTACGTGGACTACCTGAATCAAAAAACAAGGTGAAATGTTTATGTTCTAAGCTAACTGCATGCAAAGTTGGTCTGATTTCTTCTGAGCCAATAATAGCGTGAATTTTGCAAAAATCTACAGGACCGCGCTCTGCATGTTTAGGAGAATCTACCTCAATTTCTGGAAAATTCTTGTCTTCACACATATCTTGGAGAACATTAAATTTATTATCTGATTCAAAAAGTGATGATAACCCAATATCACTCTCCTCCCCCTTTAAGCTGGCTACGTGTTGTTTATCTGTCCGCTGGCATTCTGAAAATTCACTGACGCCTGATTATGTTGAACTGCTGAGTTTGGGTTTGATTTCCCCGAGGAACGATTTGACTGTGCTTGTTTCTGGCCTACATTACTGTTCTGCCTGAATTGTTTGTTCTTTCCCCCATGGTATTGTTACTAGCACTTTGGGTGTTTGTGTTACTGTTTGGATTCTTTTTTCTAGCGTTGCACTGACTATACTTGTGATTTGAACTGTTATGGATTGAACAATAGCGTGTCCTACACTCATTTATCATGTGCCCTGGACGTTTACAATTAAAGCAAATGACTGTTGATGGATTATTAGTGACTAAGTTAACCTGTCGCGGTGATGAAGAGGTGTGATTTTTGTTTTCCTGTTTAGTAAAAGCCTGAACTAGAGAAGGATCGAGATTTGTACACTTGGACAAGTGTTTCTGAATTTGTCTGTAGATATCTAATTTTGTGCTATCTGATGTTAATTTCTCGTCAAAACACTTAATCAAAGGTTCAGGTAACATCGCTGTTATTAGTGCCAAATACACTAATCTACAAAGAGATTTGGAACTGAGATGCATATTACGATTGACCCAACTTGAAGCATCAAACTGCCCGTTATATTCTTCGAGCCTATCTCCTATCAGAGCTGCCCTATCTACCACACTGAGATTAGTCATGAATGCTACTTTAATTACATTACGTAAAGCAAGAACTTCATCCAATGCATCCTCACTCCCATAAATGGAACGCAGCTTAGTTTTGAAATCATCCCAAGTGACTGTTTCTTTAAAAGATATTCCCCGTAAGTACGCACCTGCATATCCTTTAGCATAGTCTATGAAACTCTTTGCCTCCTGCAATTGTAATGACTGATCGGTAATGGACTTTGCCGTGAGGTGTACGTCTACAGACGAAATCCAAGACTCGACACCCTGTGTCAAAAATCCATTAACTTGACCTGCGAATGGTACAATTGCCGATCTAGCATTAACTACCGTCACTACAGGATTCTGTGGGGAAGCTGGGTTAGTGGGGTTGCTCCCACCTGGGGGTGGAGGAGTCATTTTCCTATTAAGTTTCCTAGCCGCACGCCTACTCTCTAAGTGATCTTGAAACCTATATGAATAAACACGGCCGCTACGTAACCTCATATATCTATACCAGGAACGCAAGTAAATCCCAACCGAGATTCATATATTCGCTAACAAGTAACATCACCTATGAAAAATGCATCATAAAGTACAATATCAATAAGTAATAAATGCACTTTTTGAAAAGGAACAGAGTTAACCATCTGTCAAGAGTAAAAATTAAAGAGCACAAAAAATAAAAATGAGGTACCGGGAACCGCTACTTCTGCAAGGAAAAAGTATTAATCTACGGCGCCGCTCACCTTATATCAGCAACCTGCCGCTCGAGTCCTGAACCACTGGAATACGAGATCACTGACTGTTATAGATAAGGGTTGTACTTAGCTTTATATTGGATTCTCGTAAGTAGGTTGACGAAGTTCCTCTGCCGTCCGACTTCCGCCTGTCTAGATACACGTCATCGGAAGGGTCCTACTGCGGATATTGAATTTTCTTATGTTGTGGAAAGTTGATTGTAGATTCTTCCAAGGAACGTTGCGGAATGTTGATTGTGGAATGTTGCTGCATTTGAGACGCGTCGCGTAGATTTGTGGAGATTCCTCTCTCTCTCTCTCTCTTTCTCCCTCCTTTTGAAGGTCAGATGTCTTCCTCGCTCTCTCGTTGTTGTTTGTTTTCCTTCCTCTTCCAAGACGTTTTGATGCACCGAATCGTTCGTCCGATTGTGACCATGTAGTTGATGAAGATGACGTCTGTCTATGGTTGTTTAGGCATCTTGCCTAATCGGGGTTTCCGTTCCAAAAATGTAGACGCGCTGCCACGAATGTAGTAGGGGCGCTGCCACAAATGTCGAAGGTCGCTGCCACCAATGTAGTAGGGTACTGTGCCAGAGTATCCCCACCTTACGTTTGATTGTGAAGACTGAGTTTAAAACGCAGTCAGAGAAATTGTTTTTGCATCTTCAATGATGTTCCATGGTTGTGACATGAGTTTATCGTCTTGGGAATAGTAAAGTTCTTCTGCAGGATTTAGACAAACTCCATAATGGGTTTTCTATGTATTCTGGAAAGGTTTTGTACAACAGAATAACAATGGTCTACACAGGATGGCTTCCCATGTTGATCTCTCTCTAAGCTTTCATACTTGCATCACAACAAGACTTACGACTTACACACACACGAACACACACATGACCTCGTTCCAAGGATTCTCACGGTTTACGCGACAGCCCACAGCTCCGAACAAAAAGAGGACGCTGACATATGCTGACATACTGTCTATAAAACATCTCACGGAGGCTTACTGATGACGTTTGCGTCTCGTTTGACCAAACTGTGATTTCACAACAGCACTCTTCTCATGTGCTATACAGATATATATATAAGTTCTAAGTTCACTTAATGAATGGAACTATGATTCCATTTTACAAGATGTCATACATGATCATGACACACGCATCTGAGGTGGACCCCACCTCAAAAAAATCTAGGTGTAAAACTTATATATATCTTATCACACCGATATTATAGAACAATCAGTTCATTCAAGAAATGCATTAATCTAGACGATTTCACTCCTGATACTGCCTCACGCTGAAGGCTTGCGACTGTGCACGCCAACAGTGATCTGACCAAGAGGAAAGGCTCGCGACTGCACCAGTCCAAGCTGAAAGTGTTCCTACGTCTACCAGCGATCCAACGAAGATGAATGGCTCACAACTGCACAAGCCCATGTTGAATGTGGCGCTCGCGAATCCTTTTTCGTCAACCCAATGTCTCCTCGAAAGTACGGCAACCATGAAGACATCCTGCCCGACATCTCTCCAAAGCCCTGGATCATCTCACCTAAGTGCAGAAGTAACGTTGACAGCTTTCTCATATGTTGAGGACGGTGAAGGTATTCCAACATCTCCGTTGCAAGGGAGTGGTATTTCATAAGTCGGTCATATTGACAGTCATATCAAAAAGTAACTCGTCTATTCCCTATGCCAAATAAGACTACTAGTGCAAAGGTCATATGTTCTCAATGTGAAACAATTCCAAGTTGGTACCCGGAACTTCCACAGTCAACTCACTATCAGGTAAACTAACTCTAAGGAACTATTCATAAAAAAAATTCTATCCAATAGAAAAAAGTACTCGAGAATCCTATCCGTACACTGAATAACGGAAGGCAATCCTAAACATCTGAAAGGTATCATATCTCGTAAAAGACATCAAGGTTCTACTCCGGTTAGCGAATATTTCGCAATACCTGACGAATTCTCAACACAATGGCAATTGACTTAATGGCACAGCTCCCTTAATTTTTAAAAGAGAACTGAAAAATCCAAACATTTGAATTCGATATCCCCATCAAAAACCTTCCTAAACCTCTCCTAAATCCTAACTGACATATCCCAACCCGAAAAAGATCAGACCCTTTCGGTCCGATATACTAAGTACCTCCCCAAAAACAAAATCCTAAACAACAAACCCTTATTCTGTAACTCTATATTCAAAGATATTGCGTCAGACGACAAAACACATCATAACATTCTAACATAATAACACACGGGTCAAATCTCGTATGAAATTAGCCCATGTCACAATTCCCAAAATCATATGAAAACAAACCATTAACTCAAAGTAACCCATTACTATCGCCAAGTGCGAACGATGAAGTCCCTAACCGCAAATGCGATCCATAAAAAAAAACAAAAACTCAAATTCATATATCTACAAAACTCTACTGCAGCTTACATCAGAAATCACAATGAACCCGAACTATTAATGATTCATAAACTCTACGGAGTAACGTCCTCCTGAATTACAACAAACTACAAGTCATGCCCATTTACAACCCATTAAAACCCCAAAGGAAAAACGACCCGTAACTACCCATTACCATAACAACAATACAACCCAGGAATGCATCCATGCTACTATCCATTAACCCGTCTTTTTGATCTTAGAAACGTGTCAAACGAGACACACCTGTGTTTTCATCCAAAACAACGAATCTATTTCCCTTTTTTGCTTCAACAACCCGGAACGGACCTTCAAACTTAGGACCTAGCTTATAGTTCAGCTGATTCCTGACATTTATCTTTAAATAAACCCTATCTCCAACAGTCACTTTGACTCTATCTGGCTTTGCATTACTCCTCTCTACCATGTCTCGCGTTTTCATCTCAAGATTCTTAGCAAGGCGCGCATATCTCTCTTTCGCATTTGAAATCAGCGATGTTACAATCTCATCACCTGTTGGAATGGGCAATAGATCAAACGCGCCTCGCGCTGGGTATCCAAACAGCACTTCATTGGGAGACATTCCAATGGTATCGCTAAACATCGCATTTATACTATGCTGGACGTGTGGAAGATAGCGGTCCCAATTTGGGTCATTACCTCCCACGGTCATTCTAAGAGATTCAATAACCTTTCTATTTGCTCGTTCGCACAAGCCATTCGCTTCAGGTCTATATGGAATAATATTGACTTTTTTAATCCCCATTACATTCGCAAGACATTTCATCGTGTTATTCACAAATTCACGACCGTTATCCGTGATTAGGACATTAGGCGCCCCATATCTACAAATATACCCATTAAAGAACGCGATCGCTACTTCCTCCGCTGTTTTATGCTTCAACGGAAAAATTTCTACGAACCTAGTTAACTCGTCAACGACCACCAAAAGGTGTCTATGGCCATAATTAGATTCTCAGAAATTACTCAAGATGTCCATGTGGACTCTTTCTGCGGGTCTGGTAGGAATCAGGAATGAACCCAGTTTACATGAAACGACCCTAGATGGCTTACATGCGTTACAAACTGAACAACTTCTAACAAAGTATTCTATATCTCTTGACATATTCTTCCAAAAGAACTGTCCTTGTACATTCTGATACGTCTTCTCAATCCCTAAATGAGGAGTGATAGACCTACTGTGAACAATATCTAACACCGTAGGTACCAGGCTCGTGGGAACAACTATTTGCGGTCGTATTGCCCTTATCTTCGCTATTTCTCAGTCTGTATCTAATCTTCCTAACTAATAAATTACCCTCTAATTCAAGCCCCGCAAAAGGCAGCTTATATCCCTTCCTAACAAATTCTCCTCTAAGAAATGCTTTTGCATCTCTCAAGGTCTCATCTTCATCCTGTTTGTTTTCTACCAGACTAATATCCCAGTCGATGCTATCTCCCGATACATAACATACATGCGTACCTTGCTCATCAGAAAAACTTCTACTAAGGGCGTCTGCTACAACATTCTGTCTACCTGCTATATACTTTATTTTAGCATCAAAATCCCTGATTGTTAGATATCATCGGTCTCTTTTGGGTGAAAGATCTGGTTTACTAAAAAGATCCACCAACGGCTTGTGATCAGTCAAAACCTCTACCTGGGTACCCATAATCAATACCTTAAAATGTAGGGGGGCCGATATTACGGCAAATGCCTCCTTATCAACCACCGACATGAGGTGCTCATTACTACCTCGTGTCTTAAACTTCCTACTGTAAAATGCAATTGAGTGGAGTTTTCCATCGAATTTCTGCATAAGGCATGCGCCTATCCCGACCTGGCTTGCGTCCGTAACCAACGTGAATGGACGTTCAAAATCTGGAAACTTCAACACTGGGGGATTTGTTAAAACATCTTTAATGGTTTGAAATGCTATTTGCTGACACTCTCCCCAAACAAACTGCACATCATCCCTTAGAATATCTGTCAAAGGCGACGCTATAACGGAGAAACCCTTCATGAATCTACGGAAAAATCACACTTACAAGCTGTAACGTGGATGATGGATGCCCTGTGAAGGGAGGGAGCTGCCACAAAATTAGTCAGAGCTTCTCTTCTCTCATCACACCTGCATTTAGATTAGATTATTGACTCCGTAATGCCTTCATGAAATTAAGGATCCATGTCGTCCACTGTCAAAATTATCATCCTTTGCTTCTTTCTGTTTCAACAATACTCTTTCATTCTTACGCTTAATCTTGCAGACACTTTCAGTCTCTCACCAGTCTCTGCAGTTCTCTTCACTATCCCCAACCAGTAGTGTATCATCTGCGAACAATCTATTTACACAGTTCATTTACAATAAATCTTCTTAAACCACAACATTGCACGAACAAGAAATGGGACAAATATGACCAACTCTCTTCAGTCTTACTCCCAGGGCCACCAGTTTTATAAAAACAAAGCTCGTCTGTCTCATTTGTTATCGTATGACGTCATAAAGCGAAAAAATATAGATACGTCAAAGCGAATTAACGTTCAGTGCCACAACAAGATGATGGCAAGGGGAACCACTCAGTGGAATAAACATTGAAATATAAAGCTCCATTATGTGATACTGTTATCTAATGGATCATCTTACGTCATGCGCAGTTATGTAACAATGTAATATTATATATGCATATATATATATATATATATATATATATATATATATATATATATATATATATATATATATATATATATATATATATATTACTTATTCGTGTTTATACATATTTATACACTGATAGAAAGTAAGAGCTAAATCTCTACTCTTATTAATGGTACTATAATTAAAGAAGATCCACTGTTTGATGGCATTTCGCATTTAACTGTATTGTAGATGCAGAGATGTATCTTGTATTAATATTGTATTCCCCCCATTTCAAACATGCACTCAGTGATTAATATATAACCAGATCCCTCGTGCTTAATGTTGTATTTGAATGTGACATTCTAGCAAGGGGAAGCCAGCACAATGTTTTTATAACAATTAAGCGGAGAACCTGTCCATAAGAATGGCTGGTGTTCTCTCGTGATTTTAAAATCTTCTGTATCAGGAACTAATGAGGATGTATAAGTCAGGACGTCTGGTAACAGTAATGTTAAGATAATTGATTAAACATAATTCAGTAAGTGTGAGAAGGTTCCTGATACAAGTGCATTAACTGAGTAACCAGTTTACAGTAGATATTGACGGTTTTAATCACTTTTTTCTTTGATAAGGAAATTACCATGCACTTGGTTGGCCCTCTTGTAGATTGAATTTAGTGATATTTTGTATAAAACTATGAAGTCCTATGATACAGCTTCCGTCTGTACAAAAGATGACATACATATTCGAACATGAACGAATAAAAACTAATATAGAAGATTTTTTTTTTCAAGCAACATACGGCTTCGTAGTTGAATGTCTTATATCAAGATTACCTACGGTTTCAAGCTAATTGCAATGCAGAAAGAAGCACGTCCAAACATACAATCTCACTTTGACACATGCGCGCGCGCGCGGCTGCGCATCTTTCCGTGTCAGTAGTGGTGCGATGAAAGAAAATTTTAAACGCTTGTGCGTGTAAATGCTGGCATATAAGTGAATTAAACCAGAAACCTTAAGTTAGGGATTAAATATTTTCGAAGATACTTTGGACGGAAATAAAATATTTCAGCATTAACTACTTCGTGTTCAGACAGCATGTTTCCACTTAAACTCTAGATTTCGAGGTGAGGAGTGCAATGAAATTTCGCGTCATGTTTTTATTTTGATTTTCTCTCGGAAAGGTGATGAGTGAAAAGATTAATTTGTAGGTGATTCATGCGGATGATGTAGAATGCAGAAATCCACTCTTCTTGGTATACTCGGCAGGCTATGAGACATTTGGCAGGTAACAAAGCAGCTCAAAATGTTAACTATGATAACGAGAAGCAAGTTTACCAAATGGCCCAGTAATGCCAATTTACTAGTAATATCAAGTGGCAGCATTCTGGAGGAACAAGATATCTTAATTCTTAGTTTAGAAACGTGAATGAGACCATAATAAATGTTGCTTCAATTTATTAATAGACACTATAACTGTTTTTCAAACTGTCTGAACGAGTTGGGCTAAAAACAATGGCACAGAAAAGGTATGAATCTTAGATCGATATACACATTATTATGGTATATTGTATAACTGTGCTTAAAAAATACTATGAGAATACTTTTGTCATTTTGGTAAATCTGAATAAGATGACAGAAATGCAGAAGATAGAAATTGACTGCATACTTCACGGTTGTTTACTTCGGCTGTTGAACAAAACTCGGGTAATTTCTTGCCTGAAGCACAAAAGTGAAGCAGAGCCTCTGCAGCTGGCCAGGAGCAGAAAAACACTGTGCCAAAGAAGCTGGTTGGAAAATAATGTTTGTTTTATGATTTCATAGATGGCGAAAGTTTGCACTGTTCACCGATTCGGTGATTTCATTTTGACAGAAGGGAAAGCACCAGGCCTATAATAAATCTCGATTAAAGGTTTCATGTATTCATGCACATTTCATACAATTGCAAGTCATTTATATTAGACTAAATAATACTTTCGTCGTATTGAACGAGATTTCCAACCTTCACGTAATGACTCTTCTTCCTTCATGACGTATATGGGATCCCTTTTGGAGATCGTCTTATATTCCTCTTGACCCCCAGGAGAGTAAATCACCGTATGATGATTCAATAAGTCAATCATGATACGAGGAATGGTAGGGACCGTAGAATAAAAGACAGATATCAGCTGAAGTTATTAATAATAGATAAAGTCGATCGTTTTATATACGTTCATGTGATTTCTGCGGAAGTAATATTTATATGATTATTGGTTTGAGGCTGAATGAAGGTTCATGAATGTACTTTCATGAGAGAGAGAGAGAGAGAGAGAGAGAGAGAGAGAGAGAGAGAGAGAGAGAGAGAGATGGGTATACTTAGTATTTTACCCAAGAGAGAGAGAGAGAGAGAGAGAGAGAGAGAGAGATGGGTATACTTAGACCCAAGAGAGAGAGAGAGAGAGAGAGAGAGAGAGATGGGAGATGGGTAGTATTTTTACCCAAGCAATTATGATTAAAGAAGTCTGTGTGAAGAAAGATGATGTCACATAAACCATATGAATCCATTGATTTATAGTTACAGGAAATCATCAGTACTTACTGGACGACATTCTCTAGAGGAAGTCTGTGTGAAGAAAGATGATGTCACATAAACCATATGAATCCATTGATTTATAGTTACAGGAAATCATCAGTACTTACTGGACGACATTCTCTCTCTCTCTCTAGAGAATGTCGTCCAGTAAGTACTGATGATTTCCTGTAACTATAAATCAATGGATTCATATGGTTTATGTGACATCATCTTTCTTCACACAGACTTCTTTAATCATAATTGCTTGGGTAAAATACTAAGTATACCCATCTCTCTCTCTCTCTCTCTCTCTCTCTCTCTCTCTCTCTCTCTCTCTCTCTCTCTCTCTCTCTCTCTCTCTCTCAATGTGACCATTCACATTACTTCATATAAGTGGGTTCATGCTACTTTTGTAACTCTCTCTCTCTCTCTCTCTCTCTCTCTCTCTCTCTCTCTCTCTCTCTCTCTCTCTCTCTCTCAGATATAGTAGCGTTTAATTTCAATTTATATTGACATCATCTGAAGAGGTAATATAAAGGTAGTTGGGGTTGGGTTACAGTTAAATAGGAAACTACAAAAGTATAGTGATTAGAGGCTCTGATTTATGGATAATGGATAAAAAACCGCCAAAAGAACAAGGCTAAGCCTCTGCAATTTCTTTCCGGGAGTCAACCGGACTTTTCCTGCAACCTCCGAATAATTGAGTATATCGAGCTGCTAATCAAGAATGTAAGTGCAATATTGCAGCACATTGCGTTTTCAGCCTTTCAGTGTTGACGGGCTAGAATAGGATATTTTTTTCCAGGGTTCAGCTTGACTTTTCTTTAAAACTCGGTGTAATGCAGAACATTGAACTTCCTTTTACGAATAGGAATGTGTGATTGAAATATATTGCTATATGCTTGTAAAACGACATTGCTGCAAGCAACGTATAAATCAACGAAATATATGGCCACTGGATTTCTTGTTGGGCAACGGGATTTTTTCTTCATAATGGATAAAATGCAGTCTTTTGACACGCTGCTGACAAACAGGAGATGCTGCAATGTTTGCAATTGGTTTGCAATGAGGTCACGTTGCAAACAACTCAAAACTCGTCTACGTATCAAAACCATATATATGGCGTTAATGTTGTTTTTTTTTTTAATCAACCAGTTGTTCCTTTAAACTAGATAAATTGCAGTTTATTGGGCCGCAAATATAGTGTGAATGAGAAATTAGGATATACTTCAGTTTGTTTGCAATGCGGCAGTGTTACAAAGTATCGCAAAAATCGCCAGAATACCAAGGCTATTATTATTGATGTTATAAATAATTGAAGGTTTTCAGTTGTTTATAACATCAATAATAGTAGCAAAATTTTTTCCATGATTACACACTGTCATTTTTCTAATTATTGTTGTCATTATTTTTATTTATTTATTTATTTGGTCTATCTCAATCTCCTATTCGACTGGGTGGCTTTTATAGTGGGGGGTTCCGGATTGCATCCTGCCTCTTTTGGAGGCCATCGCTTTTCTCACTATGTGCGCTGTTCCTTCTGCATGAGTCCTGGAGCTACTTCGGCTTCTAGTTTTTCCAGATTCCTTTTCAGGCATCTTGGGATTGTGCCTAGTGTTCCTGTGGTTATGGGTACAATTTCGACTGGCATATCCCATATCCTTCTTATTTCGATTTTCAGGTTTTGATACTTATAAATTTTTTCTCTTTCTTTCTCATCTACTCTGGTGTCCCATGGTATTGCGGCATCAGTGAGTGATACTTTCTTCTTGATTTTGTCAATCAACGTCATGTCTGGTCTATTTGTGCACTTATCACCCTATCTGTTCTGATACCATAGTCCCAGAGGATCTTTGCCTGATCGTTTTCTACCACTCCCTCAGGTTGGTGTTCGTACCATTTATTAGTGCAAGTTAGCTGGTGTTTCTTGCACAGGTTCCAGTGGAGGGCTTTTGCTACTGGATCATCCCTCTTTTTGTACTGGTTCTGTGCAAGCACCGGACATTCGCTTGGTATGTGGTTTATGGTCTCGTCTTTCGTATTGCACTTCCTGAATATGGGTGAGATGTTATTTCCATCTATTGTCCTTTGAACATATCTGGTTCTTAGGCCTGATCTTGTGCCACTGTTATCATTCCTTCTGTTTCCTTCTTGAGTTCTCCCCTTTGTAGCCATTGCCATGTTTCATCGCTGGCCAATTCTTTAGTCTGTCTCATATACTGTCTGTGTATTGGTTTGTTGTGCCATTCCTCTGTTCTGTTTTTCATTCTCCTACCTCTGTGTATTTCTGGGTCTTCGTCTGCTTTTATCAGTCCTTCTTCCCATGCACTCCTTAGCCACTCGTCTTCACTGGTTTTCAGATATTGCCCCAGTGCTCTGCTCCCGAATGTTGATGCAGTCCTCTATGCTTAGTAGCCCTCTCCCCCTTCCTTTCATGTTATGTATAGTCTGTCTGTATTTGCTCTTGGGTGTAGTGCTTTGTGTATTGTCATGTGTTTTCTAGTTTTATGGTCTATGCTGCGAAGTTCAGCCTTCGTCCACTACACTACTCCTGTGCTGTATCTGACTAACCTCTGCTAGTCTTATCTCAGAGCATGTAAATACTGTATTCCAGTTGCACATTGTATTTTTAAGGAAGCTGATGGTGCTTTCCTCTGCCCCATATATTTACAGACGTTCTATTAGCCACGTGTGTGGTATCATGTCGAAGGCTTTCTTTCAGTCAATCCATGCCGTTCTTAGGTAGGTTCTCCTTCTTTTACTATTCTTCATTACCATTTTGTGTATCAAGAGCTGTCTTTTGTGCCCCTACACTTCCTTCTGCAGCCTTTCTGTTGGTGGCGGATGGTGTTTGTATCCTCTAGGTAGTTGTATATCCTTTCACTGATGATACCTGTTAGTAACTTCCACATTGTTGGTAGGCCTGTAGTTACTTGCTATATTTCCCTTGTTCTTGTCTTTCTGTACTAAGGATGTTCTTCCTGTGGTCATCCATATGGGCGCATGTTGGTTTGTGATACAATGCTGGAGCTGTTCTGCTATTTGTGGGTGTAGGGCCTTGAAGTTTTTGAGCCAGTATCCATGGACCTCAGGGACCTGGGGCTTTCCATTTGGGCATTTTCTTTAGTTAGTGTCTGACTGTGCCTGTCGTGCTCTCGGTGAATCTTTGTTTTTTTCTCCCCATTTCTTCTGCCTTGATATCCTGGAGCCATGTTGCATGTTTGTTGTGTGATACCGGATTGCTCCATATGTTTTACCTGAGTCTCTTACTTGGTTCGACTTCAGGAATTTCCTGGTGGTTGCCTTCCCCTCTTAGTTGGCTGTATAGTCTTTTCTGGTTGGTTCTGAAGAGTTTGTTCCGTTGGTTTCCTGTATCCCTGTTCATGTACCGGTGGATCTTATGTGCTTTGGCTTTAAGCCTATGTTTTATATCTTCTGTTGTGTTGTTTAGTCCCTTCTCCTGTACTTCGTATATCTCATTCAGTTCCTTTCTTGTTTTATTATTATTATTATTATTATTATTATTATTATTATTATTATTATTATTATTATTATTATTATTATTATTATTATTTTTGTTATCTATGACTGATTTACAATAATAACAGTGACGCAGGAAAGAGATTTGTTATCGACTTTAAAAATCAGTCTTACGACTGTCTTCTTACCAGTCAAAAGGAAAGCTGAAAATCTAACACTAAACAGAGGCGTCTATGTCAAGAGATAGCGTATTCAGTGATATTTCTCCACATCTTTTATATCCTTTAATCACAAAAATCTTGCGCTGGTATCCTTTGTTGTACATACAAAAAGAGTGCTTGTTTAATGTTCTCTTGTGTTCTTGCAATACAACTTCGATTCCTAAAGCAAAGGTATTCAAGAACTGAATATCTTCTAATTTATTCAGTTCGTCCGTCACATTTTTGGTGACTTTGTTTATGAAACTTTTAAGTTTTTCTATTTGTTCCGTATTCTGGTTTTGGGCATTTATTACTTTATTTATTACTGTTCCTCTTGCTGCAGCCTACTTTTCTAGTCTGTCAATTCTTTGTTTTTCATGTTCAACATTCGATTCTGTGGCTACCCCAAATAATGTGTTCAAAGCAGTTCCAGTGAAGGGCAGGGGGGATCGCTTTGATCTGGGTTTTACAGTCATTTCTATTTCTGCACTTAAGTTTTCTAACAAAACGGTAACACTGTTATTATCCCCTTCCTGCAGAATTCTCCCAATATCCTGTTGTGTGTCCTTTAACTTTTTCTTACTGCTTAACACTGATGATATGTCTAGCTTTATGATGCCTAAGTCTTTAATCATTTTAACGTAACCATGTCTCTTCAACAATGATCCCTTTCTTATTTCCACTTATGAGGAAATTAGTCCAAATAAGACCATCATAAGGATGAGCCGCATTTTGTATCTGTAAGGATAGACCTTCATCAGACTTTCTATATATGTATACATTTTTTACATACATCACATTTATAACAATGATGACTGCTGACCACTGAGACTTCGAGAGAGGGCACAACAATGCTGTATTTATGTCTCTCGAGCTCAGGCTCCTGCATTTAGAGTCTATTGCATACTTCATGCACGAAAGTGCCTTAATATTTATATATATATATATATATATATATATATATATATATATATATATATATATATATATGTGTGTGTGTGTGTGTGTGTGTGTGTATATATATATATAATATATATATATATATATATATATATATATATATATATATATATATATATATATATATATATATATATATATTGTCAGTATGTCTTTAATTTAACGTAATTAATTTGTTTTGAATAAGTCACTTTGGCTGTAATTATTTTTGGAACGTAATGACCCTGTTCTCCCTGACATTTTGACTTGTTGTATAGTTTTAATTACAATGAGCTTGTTTTATTTTCAGGTGTGGTTTTCGCTTCATCCGGAGCTGTATTCGAAAGGTCTCTCGAGGACGGAGAGATGGATTAATAAACCTGCCTTTCTTCAGCTGCTGCTGCTGTCCTCCTTTGGGAGATTGATTTATTCTTCAGGCTGCGCTCTTGGTCCAGTCTTACTGCCAAGGGGACCTCTCTGCCAACTGGTAAGGTGTGATTACCTGTCGGACGGCCGTGTCCATTGATCGTCTTGCGACGTAAAAGCATTATTTCTTCAGTCCAGCCCTTGGCTCAGTAATATTGCCATGAGACCTCTCTTACATTTGGTAAGGTCTGTGAATTTCATTATTCTCCTCGACCCATGATTTGAAGGCTGCTTTGCCTTCTACTATTTTCTAGCCCACTTAAGGGAAGCAGTTTATTTTTTTTGATAATTTAGTATGTAATAAGTTAGGTTATTCTTGATCTTTCGACATTCTATTACTTTAAAGTGTAATTGCATAGTCTGTCTTAATTTGCAAATGTGTTTGTTATTCGATGTTTTCTAGTGTGTGGTTGATTTTGTGTTTATTTAATGTATTTTGTAAGAGGCCTGTGGTCATTTCTTTCTAAAAGTCAGGACAATATTAAGGTTTTATTTTCGGTTTTACTTTATCCTCCTTGATTCCATCTCTGCATACTCTGTTGCGGCCATTCCACCTATTGTGGACTTGGTCGTTAGTGACTTTATTTTGTATTTTAAGAGACTTATGTTTGATGCATGGGTCTATAACATTTAAGGACTTTTGCCAGGATTTGTCAGATCCTGTAGTTGCTTGAGGTATAGAGGGATTCTTGGGGTGTTTGCAGCATAGTAACACTTCTCTCCTATATTTTTGTGTTGGATCGGTGTTTCTATAATTTTTTTTTCTTTGGACTGTGGTAGGATACTTGTGTGGTTATTGGTGTTCAGTGTATTGGTTTATTTTTGGGTATATTTTGTGAGATACATTTATATATTTATCAGGTAATTAATGCATATGGCTGATTTGAATATCCCGGAGCTCTTGGAGGAGAGGTGGCAGGACAGGTTGGCAGAATTGAATAAGCCTGATTTAGGAGTGTATAGAATTTGTTGGAAATTGAAAATCTGGGTCTGTTAGAAGGGCTTGTTGCTTCTAATGTTTATGAAAAGGTTACAGATGAAGGCAGAAGGTAAACCAGAGACTAGGCAGGTGGAGTGGAAGCGGGTGCTTGCAGAAATTTTAGATTGGCAGATTCAGTTGAAAAGAATGGAATAGATCTCCAAAGGTTGAAGTATGAGGAGAGAGAGAGAGAGAGAGAGAGAGAGAGATAGACGAACTTGCTATGCAAGCATTGAGTAATAGGGCTCTTCTTCTTCCCAACATAATGCGTCTGCAATGCCTTGCATTAATCTAACTGAAGCCTTAAGTTAGCTTTCCAAATTTTCAGGAAGCCAACGTGGCAGAGCTTTTGTTTCTTTGAGAGATATTCTCAAGGTTGAGTACAAAAGGAGTATTGGACCACTTTATTCAGAGGTTGTTAGTAAGGCCCAGAAAGTTTACGTTACCTTGACGAAGATCTGCCCTCAGATTATGATTCTGTGAAGGCCATAGCCTTGAAGGCTTACGAGTTGTACCGAAGCTTACCGACAACGCTTTCGTAATTACAGAAGGAAAGAGGGCAGACTGTAGAGTTCGCCAGCTAAAGAGCAGTTTGCTGGCGACTGGTTAAAGTTCAAGGAGGTGACGGACTTTGGAGAAATTAAAAGAATTGATTTTGTTTGAGAGTTTAAAAGGTCCGTGCCTAATGAGGTGAAGGTGCATCGCGAAGAGTTAAAATTAGAAACTTTGCAGGAGGTGGCTATTGCAAGTGATGAGTACCTCCTCTCTCATAAAAATGTGATAGGGGAAGTACCCAGAAATGAGAAATCTGGTTGGGTGAGAGTTAACAGGAGTGGTAATCAGAACAGGTATAACAGGCCTAATGATAATTGTGGTTCTCATACTACTCCTGTTAACAGGTATAATAGGCAGACCACAGATAACCCGGAGAAGTTGGGAATTTTGACTTGTTTCTTCTGTCATAATAAGGGACACGTCAAGAGCATGTTATGCATTTAAAAGGTCACAAGGTCCGAAAGACGACCGGTAATGGCCATTCGTAGGAATGAGAAGAGTCAGTGGCTGAGAACTCCAATAATCAGTGACTAGGCACAAGTCACTGGCTCTTTTCAGAAATTTTTATCTATTGGTTTTGTTCGTCGGGGAATTCGATCGAGCAAAGAAAGGTTGTACCTGCGTGACACTGGGGTTGCTCAGTCTTTAATTCTCAGAGAATCCTTACCTATTGGGATTGGGAATGTTCAAAATAAGGAATATGTTTTGTTAAGTGGTTTCAGATACGGTCAGGTTCACTCCGGTTGAGAGTTTGTATTTATCATGCCCGTCTTTTTCAGGTTATTTCAAAACTGGCCATTATTGATAAATTCCTATTAAAGATGGATTTGGTAATAGGGTTCTCTAATAAATAAAACTTTCCTATTGTATTAAGTTCCGGTAATGAAATATCTGTAGTCAACTGATCGAAGGCTAGTAGTGTTGACTCGGCCGAGTCGGTAGTTGATGGTGATTTGAGTAGTTTAGATCGTAGTGATAGCTTAGTTATAGATAGTGGTGTGTTGATAATAAACTTAATTGACTACTATGAACTTATTACAGCTCAGAAAGCAGATTTAAAGACCTGCCAGTTGAGTTCAAGTGAAATTACTGATTTGACTGTCCCTCGATTTAAGATAATTAATAATATTTTGTATAGATTAAGTAGACCTTTGATGCCAATACAGGTTGTGAAATTAAACAGATTGTGGTTCCTTTTGTTTATCGAAAGGAGTTAATGACATTGGCTCATGAAAATGGTTTGGCTGGTCATTTTGGTGTTTTTAAAACCACTCGTAAATTGTGTGAAAATTAAAAAAATTTGTAAATAGTTGTGATGCATGTCAAAAGGTCGGGAAGCCTAATCAGCCAATTCCAAAAGCACCATTACATCCTATTCCTGTTGTTTCTGAACCGTTCAGAGGTAATTATTGACGTGGTTGGTCCTCTGCCGAAAAACTCGTAGTGGCAATCTAGTATATTTTAACAATTATGGATAGGATGTCTCTGATATCCTGAGGCAATAACACTACGAAATGTAAAATCTGTTAAAATTGTTGAAGTGATTAATTGAATTTTTCACCAGGTTCGAATGCCCAAAGTAATTCAGTCCGATTGTGGGTCTAATTTTCTGAGTAAATTATTTAGGAGAAGATGGCTGAATTAAAAATTAAACAGGACTTCTTCTCCGTACCCGAAAGTCAAGGTAGTTTGGAACGATCATCAAACCATGAAGTCTATGATAAAAAGTATTGTTTGGTTAATGGTTCCGAATGATAAGGAACTGCCTTATTTATTATTTGCATTTCGGTCAGTGCCGAGTCAGTCTTTAGGATTTTCACCTTTCAGCCTTATTTTTGGTCATTGTGTGCGTGGTCCATTGGATGTGGTTCGTGAATCTTGGGAGGGGGACGCCCCTGATATAAATTTATTAGATTATGTTAGTAATTTGGGTGATAATTAACGGCTGGTTGGCGAAAATTTATTGCGTAGCCAAAAGAAAATGAAATACTTTTTGACCGAAAGACTAAGGAGCGTAATTTTGTAGTGGGTGATAATGTTTTTGCATTGCTTCCTATTCCAGGAAACCTTTAAAAGCTTCATTTTCAGGACTGTGGAAAATTTTAAAGAAAGCAAGTGATGCTAATTATTTAGTTGAAACTCCTGAAAGGAGGAGACCCTACCAGTTGTGTCACATAAATGTTAAAGCTTATAAAGGTCGTGACAAAGTTATCTCGTGGCATTAGTTGGTGATACTACAAAGTGTAATGATATTAATTCCTTTTCTTTCCAGACGTGAGTAATTTTGACATTTATTGCTTTGATGCCGAATGGCCTAATGATAATGAACATTCTTTAGAAAATTTTTTCAGAAATGGTTTCACATTGAATTTAGTAGAACAGGATCTGAAAAAGTTAGTTTTTAGTTATATGATTTATTGATGTTCCAGACAGACCACTGTCCTTGAACATGATGTGATGTGGTAACGCACTCCGGTAAACAATCTCCTTTACAGGTTAAATCCATTTAAAAATGATGCTGTGGATACGAGGTTGATATATGTTACGACACGGGGCTGATCGAACCAGCAACAGTCCGTGGTCTTCACCTGTTGTTTTAAAGAAACAGGATGGTCAATTCAGGCTTTGTTTTGATTACTGCAAAGTCAAATGAGGTCACAAAGCCTGATAGTTATCCTTTACCCAGATAGAGGACTGCATTGACAGGATAGGGAATTCAAAATATGTAACTAAATCTGATTTGTTAAAGGGGTATTGGTAAGCCCTGTTGTCCAAATGGGCACGGATTTGTCAGCGTTTGTAATGCAGCGAGGACCAATAATGTAAAGTAATGCCTTTGGGATGAAGAATGCCGCTGCAAATCTTCAAAGGTTAATGAATACTTTGGTCCAAGGTTTGTAGAGGGGTGTTGTTTATATTGGATGATATTGTAATTTATAGTGATGACTGGGACACTCCATCTTAAACGTATTAAGGCCTTATTTCAGGTACTTAGGAAAGCTGACGGTTATAAACCTAAAAGAGTGAGTTTGCCAGCAAAGGGTTGTATATTTGGGTCACGAAGCAGGATTTGGGAAAGTGGCTCCGAAAACAGGCAAACGTAGACTCTATTAGACATATTGAAATACTGAAGTGTCGCAGGGATGTCAGAAATTTCTTGGTTTAGTAGGGTATTACTGCAGATTTGTTAAGAATTTTTCTGATATCGCTGAGCCCCCTGACTAATTTATTACGTAAGAATGTGACTTTGTATGGACTAATGATGCCCAAAAATGCCTTTGGAAAAGTTAAAGCAGGTCCTAATGAATTTCTATTTTGAAGCTTTCTGATTTTGACGTTCCTTTTTCGCTTGCTACTGATGCGAGTGATGTTGGGGTTGGAGCAGTTTTTGTTGCAGGAAGATGCTCATGGAGTATTCATCCTGTTTATTTCTCCAAAAAGTTATCCCTGCACAACGGAAATACTCGACTGCAGAGAAAGAGACTTTGGATTAATTTTAGCTGTAAATCATTGTGTGTATTTATCCTCTAAGCAGGACCTGATTAAAACACATTAACGGTCATAATCCGTTGGCTTTCTTGAACAGGCTTAGGAATAAGAATCAACGGTTGATGCGCTGGAAGCCTCCTGCTCCAGGAATGGAATTCTTAGCTTTCACATTCCAGGCAAAGTAATGTTGTCGCTGGCGTGCTGTCACGCATCATGACTGATCGATAGGCTGATTTGAGAAAAACCTTTTGTTCTTCGTAAAGTTGTTTTGTATATACTTATATTAATTGATTTTGATTAACTTATAAATTTATTGAATGTACAGGTTTCCAGGTGTTGTAATAATGTTGTGTCAGGTGTTTTTGTTTATGAAATAATTTAGATTAAGTACTTAAGATTAAGATGTTAAATGTCGTGATTTGCAGGTTTTTCGGTGTCAATGTCTTTGATTAAGAGTGGTTATACACCCTTGATTTCGTTTACTTTAGTATGTGTTATTGGTGGAGGCTAATTTTAAGGTGTTACCATTGTCTTGTGTATGTCCAGGTTTTAAGGTGTTACCACAATCTTCGTATGTCCAGGTTAATTTGCTGCGTTACCATTGTCTTGTGTATGTCCAGGTTAATTTGGTGTTACTATTGTCTTGTGTATGTCCAGGTTAATTTTAAGGTGTTACCGTTGTCTTGTATATGTCCATTAATGATGTGTATTTAAGGTCAACCGTTTAGTGCAGGACGCCTTCTGAAGTGTAGAGGCACTAAAACTGGAGTGAAGTGAAGTGAAAGACGCTCTTTGAAACTCGGTGAGTTGCAAACAAATAGTGTTGAGTAAGGACGCTCTCTGGAGTGAAAAGAGGCATTATTGGAAGGTGTTGTGAAGGGCCACAATATTGAGTGTGTCGTAAAATCATGGATATGTGAACAGTGTGTTACGTTTTTTCTTATTTTTGGTGATTGATGGTTAGTTTTTATGAATCATTAATCATATACTGTTATGTCCCTGTACTTTATTTATGCCAATGGTCCGCATTAATTCTTTCTTTGCATAGCTTGCATAGGTCACGGACTCACGGGTCTGTAGCACAACACAGCCAGTTTTTTAGGCGCTACAGGCTGGTGTATGAGCAGACCTAGACTAAGTTAAGGTTAATTCACTACGTTTTGGTCTTTATTTTGCTTCTAACTGATATTTGTTTTTTCAGAATAATTTAGCCAGGTCACGGGCTCACGGGTCTATAGCACGGCCGTTTTGCGCTACAGGCTGGCGTAAGGAGTGGTGACCTTGGTTGAGGTAACATCAGTCCATTGTGGTCATTTTATATTTCTTGGCTGTCGGTCATTCAGGTTTAGTCTAATAATAGGTTAGTCTTGTTAATATTGCTGCTCTGCTACCCAGCCCACCTGCCCACTTAGAAATTATGATATTACTTATTTCTTCATATGTTGATACTGATGTTATTTTTATGTAATACTATAAATTATTTACTGTATTAGCTTAAGTCATAATATTATGTTAAGATTTGATATCTATTGACTGTATTTGAAAGTGGTACAAAATTTTTTGCCACTATCTCTAATCTATTTTTGCCGGCAATGATATATTTTCAATCACTTTTTGAGTTCATTGGACTTAAATTCTTTCTTTCTTATTGTCCCTGCTTGCCTCATAGATTGAATTGCTATGTTTGCTTGATATTAGTATTTTATATATTTCTCTGAATTTTGAGTTAAGTTCAATATTTGTAGAAAAATTTTCTTGTGGAAAATTTTTTTTGTTAAAGAGAGGTGTCAGATGTGCTGCACTGAACGTACCACTTGTTTTGAACAAGCCACTTGGCAGTAATATTCTTTGAACGTAATGACCTCTGTTTCCTCCTGACATTTCTGGACTTGTTGTTTAGTTTTAATTCATAATGAGCTTGTTTCATTTTCATTGCTTGGTTTTGGCTTCATCCGGAGCTGTATTCGGCGCTGTCTCACGAGGACTGAGGGAGCTGTTTCGACGATTACCATTGTGAGAGCCTCCGCCTGATCTTTGGATTAACTCTAGATTACGATACCTGCCTTCTTCAGCTGCTGCTGTCCTCCTTTGGGAGTTTGATTTATTCGCCAGTCGCGCCTTGATCCAGCCAGATCGCTGGCACCCTGCCAACTGGTAAGGATTGCCTCGGACGGCCGTGTGTCTCGTTGATCGTCTTGCGACGTAAAAGTGATTATTTCATCAGTCTGCGCCCTTTGTCCAGTTATTTCCTCAGGGGACCTTCTCTTACGTTTGGTAAGGTCTCAAGAAATATATTATTATCCTCGACCAGTGATTTCCAGCACGTGTTAGCTACTCTTCTGTTTGTATTCGGACTTAAGGGAAGCAATTTATTTTTTTATAAACATTTAGTCTGTAACAAGTTAGGTTATTCTGTCTTTTCGACATTCTATTACTTTCAGGGCCCTCTCTTTAAAGTGTAATTGCATAGTCTATCTTAATTTGGTGTAAGTGTGTTTGTTATTCGATGTTTTCTAGTGTGTGGTTGATTTTTGTGATCATTTAATGGCTTCGTAAGAGGCTCAGTGGTCATTTCTTTCTAAAAAGTTTGTATTAAAGACAAGGTTTTATCAGCTTTTTACTTATCCTCCTTGATTCCATTCGCACACTCTGTTGCGCCATTCCAATTCCATTGTGACTTGGTCAAGCAGACTTCATTTATGTTTAAGAGATTAGTGTATGTTTGATGGAATATATATATATATATATATATATATATATATATATATATATATATATATATATATATATATATAATATAGCTTTTTATTGATCTGTCTGTTACTCAAAATCATTTTAGTAGTTCCGTCTGCAAGCCAGTGACTTCCTCCCTTTTTCTGGAGAGAGAGAGAGAGAGAGAGAGAGAGAGAGAGAGAGAGAGAGAGAGAGAGAAAGAGAGAGAGAGAGAGAAAGAGAGAGAGAGAGAGAGGGGGTGCCCAGAAAACGTTGGTAGGGATATATTTTATTAGATAAAACTGGTAGTAGTATATACCTCACTCTCTCTCTCTCTCTCTCTCTCTCTCTCCAGAAAAGGGAGGCAGTAACTGACTGCAGACGGAACACTAAAAGGATTATATACTGTATATATATATATATATATATATATATATATATATATATATATATATATATATATATAGGTTTAATAATTAGTTAGGCAAATAGTTTGGGAAATGAAAGAAAAGTCAATCTGAGCAGAAAATGTTATATAAACATATGCATTTTAAGGTCATTCTCAGTGAGGAATTTTAAAAATAGCTGTTATCGTTAAAGGCAAGTAAGATGGCGTACGGGATGTCGGGGTGAGAATAGATACGGGGAGGGGTTAGTTGGAGTTGATCAAACATTTAATGAACCAGGATAGTCTGTGCCTGCAAGATAGAAAGTGGTGTCCGTCACAAGAGCAAAATTCATTTCGCTTGAGAGCAAGAACTGGAGCACACTAATGTAATGTGCAGATAAGATGTTTATTTACGGCTTTGCAATGGACAGTCCACTGCCAGCATGTGTGTGGGAGAGGCCGATGTGAATACAGCACCTCAAATCGCTGGGCATAGCTCTCAGACACGGTAAAGGGAACCCCCTCTCTCTCTCTCTTCTCTCTCTCTCCAGTTCACGGGACCGATAAGGAAGAAAGCACCGTAAAGGAATTTCTCCATCAAAGATGGGCCTATTCATTACACACGATCAAAGATCGAAAACAGCACATTAAAATCTTCGCAGCTGCTCACCAGTCAGCGAAAGGGCCTAGAATATTACTTGTCTTCTTCAGATTAAAGAATGGAACATTATGGAAAATTACCTCTTCTTCCTTCCGTCGGGCAGCTCATTCATACAGTTACCGAAAGAGTAAATAGCCGACACACCAAAGTGCAGTATCCATTCTATCTACTTGTGTTCGCTGGTCACGTCACTATCATCATTCAGCATATGGTAGGTCGTCTCGGATTTCGATGCAACAGGTCTCAGTGACGAGGCGCGGTGATACTTGTTAGAATTCAACGATATCATTGTGTCAAATAAGCCGCCGCTAACATTTAAACTGTTTTCGATGCAAGCCAATTATTAAAAATTGGTTCTCTTACCGAGCCGTGCGACCAACGTCACATTTTTCATCGCTCGCAAGAGAAAATCATATCAGCAGCTACCAGTCAGCTGAGTTACTTGAACGCGTTCATCAGCTATCTTCTCCTAACATTCACGCGCCAAAGCAGCCGTTCGTTCATCGAACGGCTCTGTACTACTGCCGACGCCCAGTTAATAAATGTATGTAGCAGAACATTTTCGCTCAGAATAAGCCTATTCATTTCTCAAAATACTGCAGTAAACTGCGTTACACCCGTACTTATTCGGGCATTTTTAAGGCCACATACACGCACGAACAGCCAGACCACGCAGTATACCTGGGAATGTTGTTGGAATCTCCGCGATAATCTCCGAACAGATGAGCACTGAGGTCTGTCACTCAAACATGATTCGTTCAACATAAAACCAGAATCTTCATTTGTAGCAACTTCTTCTGGCGTGCCAAAGAACATGTTGTTTCACGCCACAGTTAAAATAGAACTCGAAATGGTTTTTCTGATTTCATTGACAGAACTCTGAACGTTAGCTGTCGTGTTGGATGTCGGAAGCTTTGGAGCGGTGTTCATCGTCGAGGCTGGCTGCAGACTCAAGCTTGTAATTCAAATGTATTTTTTTGTATCTGTAGCGGTCGTAGAAATGTTTATACTGCAGTGTTGCCATTCTTCGTGAGCGAAAACATAATTTCCTCCTTCCAAACAAGAATTGTTATATTTATTTCTTACGTTGTTTTTTAATGTATATACATATATATATATATATATATATATATATATATATACATATATATATATATATTATATATATATATTATTATATATATATATATATATATATATATTATTATCAAAAAAACAATGTATATATATATAATATATATATTTATATACATATATGCATTAAAAACAACGTATATATATATATATATATATATATATATATATATTATATATGTTGAGCAGATAGTTAGATATGTTGTTATATTTTGTATATTACAAAGCATCATGACTGTTACATTTATTTTCTATGTTGTTTTTAATGTATATATATATATATATGTTAGTATATATATATATATATATATATATATATATATATATATATATATATATATATATATATATATATATATATATATATATATATATATATTATTATCATTAATAAAAATAACGTATATATATAATATATATATATATATATATAGCATATATATATATATATATATATATATATATATATATATATATACATATATATATATATATATATATATATATATACATATATATATATATATACTGCATATATATACAGAAGCATAATGTAAACCAACATTGTTTCTTCATGTTCTTCGATTTAGATGAAATATTCGGCTTGTCGTTCCTCAGTTGAACCAGACTTCAGTGCTCCTCTCTCTCTCTCTCTCTCTCTCTCTCTCTCTCTCTCTCTCTCAGTTACCTTCTGTCACAGCTAGACCACCTTCACCAGTCGACATAGAGTCCTCCATCCTCATCTCCTCCTCCTCCTCTCTCTCCTCTCAGTGCGTGCAAGGTGTGCGTGCTGCCCACCCAGCGTTATTCTGTCGCGACGACTGGTGGGCAAAGAGGGACCCAGCTTCCGGCAAACCTCATCTCAGGACCTGCCTGCTCATGTAAGGAATGGCCATAACAGTATACGCAACACAGTTTTTTATTTACTACCAGGTATTATCGTGTATAAGACTTTCAGTTACTTTTTTCAAATATTACTGTGTTATAGTATTATTTTTCAGATATTATTGCTTGAGTGAAGTGATGTCATAGTGGTCACTTATTTTAGCATTTGAAATATGTAGCAGAAAGAATTATTTAGTCAAAACAAATATATTAAGTTACTTTTCTAATTAATGTATATTGTATATATATACATATATATATATATATATATATATATATATATATATATATATATATACTGTATATATATATATATATATATATATATATATATATATATATACATATATATATATATATATATATATATATACTGCATATATATATATATATATATATATACATATATATATATATATACATATATATATATATGTATATATATGTATAATATATATATATATATATATATATATATATATATATATATATATATATATATATATATATATATATATATATATAATCAGAAAGTTACAAATTGTCTCTTAATAATTATTTCTTACTCTCGAAATAATATATTTTCATATATGTTACCGAAGGGGAATTTTTTAGTTGATAATTATCAACTAAAAAATTCCCCTTCGGTAACATATATGAAAATATATTATTTCCGAGGTAGAGTGAATTGGATATTAAAGGACGTTTGTAGCTTTCTGATTGTAAAAAGAGGAATCACGCAGGATGTGATAAATAGTCATATATATATATATATATATATATATATATATATATATATATATATATATATATATATATATATATATATATATATATAGCATATATGAATTGTTTAGATGTGATAGTCATATATATATAGTATATATATATATATATATATATATATATATATATGTATATGAGCAGCAGATAGATAGATGATATATAGATAATATTCAGTCATGCTTATTATATTTTTTTGAAATGTTATTACTGCGTAGAAAGGGAGAAAAGCTCCAACTTCGAGTTAGTGAGGCATCCCAGTAATCTCCTCTCCTAAATAAAGAATATAACTCAGTGTCCCACACACACACACACACACACACAATAATAATAATAATAATACACATTTGTGGATGGTTCACTGCCTGTATAAAGCTGAAACAGGGTCAAGCCTGGATGAAGACGTTAGAGACACCAGCTCAGACAAAGTTCGTCTGAATTGCCTAGTATGATTTGGGACTGTGATTAGTTACACAATAAATTTCCATTCATTTAAAGTCACAGACCACCTGATTCAGCTTGATATACAGCAAGCCGTTAGTGTTCACGCGTTGCGTTGACACACGTTTAACTCATACCAGATTTTCAGATACACGACGTACATGTATCTACCATCGATACATCATGGTAACCGATGTTAATATAATGACTTGAAAGCCGCTCAGCAAAATACGAAATTTCGAATGACGGCGCCGGCACTTCACATATAGTAGTTACGAGGTGTTTTCTCCCGCCTTTCGCCTTCTACTCAATTTTCACTGGCCGAATGACCTGGTCACAGCGGTTGGCCTTGGCTCAAATTTAGCCTTCCATTTCCACTAACCATCACAGCGGAAATGCGCTGGGGAACGAATGTTAACGCCCAAGCCACAGCTCATCGTCAATACCGCGCATTTACCACACCATTTTCGAGGAACATTTCCAGCGTTTGCATACAAAATCTTCACACTATAAACAAACTGATTTATCAATAATATACTCATAGTTGTCAAAGAAAGCGAGCTGACAGTTGTTGGTCAGTTCACTGTATCAAACGCAAACTAGGAGTTTCTTATTTCTCCTCGACACTACGCCACAGTAAGATGAATGTTCACAAACTAATGATAAAAATTCGTTATCATTCAGTCTCTGTCTACGTAGATTTCATTGAGCATCAACATAAAGAACATCTTAGTTACGATACAAACCGAAAATAACCTGAAAGATGTTAATCTAACCGGAGAGCGACAACGAACGATAAGACCTATACAGACATTTGTTTACTGTCCTTCTTAGAACATTTTCATTCAGTACGTGCCATTGTAATTATTCATTCCATTCAAGAAGTTTTTCCAGTGCTCATTTCTGTGCCTTGTATACTTTTTATGTTATATATATATATATATATATTATATATATATATATATATATATATATATATATATATATATATATATACATATATTAGTAGGCAGTACGTAAATAATATGTAAGTATAATGGGATCAGTAATTAAATCTTCGTTTCGATAGTGTTATTTTCAATAACACTGCTGAAATTTGCCCAGTTACTGTTATTATAAAGATTTGTAAGTCCAATAAAAGTTATGTAAATATGCAAAGTATTTCTGACAGAAAACTGAACACAGCGGTCATGCATTTACTCAGTGCCGTAGTGGCCGTTCTCATACTGCTTACGTTTCATACACAACAATAACATCCATGCCATTTCTTGAATACGTTCATCACGTGCATTGCATGAGAAATACTAGTGGGTATCTTCTATTTTCGCACACAGAGGTTTTCTACAACAGTGAGACAAATGTTTGTTATTCATCGTTTATGCCCAGTTTGTTCGCGCATATTTCTGGACAGCGTCTTTCGTGCTTGCATTAATTTCTATTATCGAAAGTAGGGGTTCTTTCAGGTCATAGCATTCGGACAGCGGGCCAGGCTGAAGAAAGAGCCTGTGCCTTTATCACAGCAGCTTCCAAGACATCGAGTCGCTGATGGTAAGCGACGAGAAGAGGTACATTCGTCGAAATCTGTGTTGGTGAGGCCACGCATACCTGATCATGGCTATTTTCATGCTCCAGCAGTTTTCGTACCATGCCGTGTTCAAATGGCGAATAAGAAGGCACACACACGCATGCATGCAGCATATGTACATGCACACAGCGCAGTATATTAAAACACACACACACACACACACACACACACACACATACATATATATATATATATATATATATATATATATATATATGTTATATATACATATATGCATGTATGTATGTATGTATATATATATAATCAGTATGAGAAGATATTATTCATATGGTTTTTAAGTTATATTGTGAATACCCATATAACCTGTAATGCTGGTGCTGTCGTTAGTTACATCCTTGGTTTTAGTGCTTTCAGAGTTATTTATTCCATTTGAGTACAAGTAGATTATTTTCTGACAATGCTAGCCAAAGAACACAGCATAACTAGTTTCTTTGAATAAGATTTTTTTAGTTGAATTAAATATTACCTTCCTATTCATCACGCGTTTATAAGAGCGTACGCCACTTTTATTTCATATGAACAACATAGTGAATAGTATGATTTATTATATTAGTGAATTTCAACAGATGTTCATCATGCCATACTTTGTAATATAATGTTTATATTGAGGTACAGTTGGTATAGTAGAAATATGACATATTCAATCACTGAATTTTGAGCCTGTGCCATCCATTCTGAAAACATGTTTTATAGTACGAGTACGATTGCACAAATAGTGTTGGCTGAAGATTAATGGGAAAAGATTACAAAATTTCAAAAATAAAATTTGTCAGTCAAAAATGTAACTACACACAAAACATTATTTTCCCTTAACATACATTTATCATAATACTAATAATAATAATGGTAATAATAACAACAACAACGGCAATAATAATATAATTACATCCTTATCTGCAGGTGAAAGATTTAAAGCAACAATACTCTGCAGACATTTAGTGTTTGTTCAAGATGAAGAATATAAGTGACACACAAAGACAGTACAATCAGTAATAATATCTTTCAGGAGACAAATAACAACTTCAGTACACAAAACTCATTGCAGACCTTTACAGTTAATAGTGGATGAAAAATGTCAGTTAAAGAATTATGATTAATATTTGATTTTGTTAATACTAGTAAAGCCTAATAGTTGTTTTCAAGAAGAATATTAATATTTGGTTTATGAAGAACAACAAAAATAAAACACATATCAATTATCGCCCAAATGAAAATATAAGGGTGTGTTGTATCACATGATATTGGCGCGTCTCTGTAACATTACGAACAGTATGTTGTGTACTGGCATAAGCCGATATCGATGTTCGATCTGGAAAAGCTTACACGATTACCGAAACTCACTACTACAGATCGCGCATCGTTTCGTAGCTTTCGATGCGTATGCACGAAGTTCATTACTAGCATCGAAATTTCGATCTCAATGTTCATCTCGCCAACACTGCCAGCCTGACTGCTCTCCTTTCATCTGAGGATATTAAAGAGATTGAACTAAACTCACCAAATGTTTAGGCGTCGGCTGCTGGTCGAAGATAAAAGAAGAAAGCCCATCTCGGGATTTTGTGTCACATGGGGATTAAAATCCTTTGTCAATACCCGTAGTTCTCCCTTGTCAAGTCGCAGAGCCAGATTGCAGCTTTCTTCGCTGTCGTCTTGCACGGTCGACGTGTAGTGGTGACATCGTACAAGCAACAAAACGCTCTTCATTTTGCGTGATTGATGAGCGAGTTCAGTGTTTTTCTTTTCTTCAGCACACTCGTAAAAGTTTGCTAGCTTCCAGTTAAATATTCTCATCTCTGTAGCGTATACCTTTTCAGCTCGGCACGTGCCCAAGGCACATCGATAGGACATGCTGCCTGCTTAGTCCGTGCTCGTTCCTCCTCAGTTCATTACTTTTCAGCTTGGTTATAAAAGCCTTCACAGTGTTGTGGGTGCCTGTCATAAAATGGCCCGCCGATAGCCTGCCGGAATATACACAGCAAGCTTGAAAGTGAAGGACTACTAAAGCATTGACAGATTCATTTGCCCCGTTACCGACGGAAACTCCATTTGTGCTCTGCAACCATACATCGTTTTCAACAATTGCGTCAGTCAGGTCGCAATATCGAACCAGCAGTTTCTACCGAAGCTACCAAAACATCTGCCGCCGCAAATTAACAAATTATTCAGGTGTCTGATTTTAGTCATCAAAAGAGATTAAGACGGATGAGCAAATCGCTTAGCAGACATCACAAATGTTGATGTCCAGCGACTACGAAATAAGCGATAATCAAGGGTATTTATTCGAAATCTTCGCATATAACGCACGAAAGCTTTCATTTTCACCGAGCCGTTGATCGATATGATTCTTTTACCATTTCTTCCTCATTTGCTTGTTCGGCCTGTTTTTTGCCGGATTTTCATTTGTGTTTAGTACAACAGACAAAGTTAGATCACAAATATGCTCATGCGTGTTAGTTTTGCTTCTCTCACCACTTCCGGTTGTTGAATAGTTTCGTTTGTTCACTTCATTGTTGAGGCGCTTATCCAGGTTGCTTTGCCATCATTCATTTTGTGTTTGTTTTTCCACTACAGCAGCATAGCTCTTGTAGCTCAGTTGGCAGAGCGCACTTATCGTGCTTCTCCGTCATTTGTCCAAAGATTTACATTTCGATTTGCCATCATCAGCTTTCGTGTTCAGCTCATCTGTTCATATTAGCCGCATTACTCATATTCGCTCCATTGCTACTTTCACTCGTATCTGGTATTTGTTGATGTTTCCTTCATTCATTCGTTAGACTTGCTCTGTTCTTTCCTCTATTACCTTCGATAAAACTTCTTCCTCATTTTCGATTCTCTTCAAACACATGTTCAGGCCACGACATTTTATCAGTCATTTTCCAGTTGTTTGAGCCCAGCCAATGTGGCTGGCCAGCACTCATTGAAAAGAAAAATTATGATAGCTGATCATCAATTAAAGCGAGTTCTATTATCTTGAATGCTTCATTTCACTCATTTTACTGTCTCTATTGTTTATTCTCCGTTGAAAGCTAGCATGAACAACACCACAGGCACATAGGCATTACGACCAGCATGTAAATAGCAAGACCGCATATAACATAGTTTACACACACACACACAAATATATATATATACATATACATATATATATACATATATATACATATATATATATATACATAGTTATTACATATATATTATTGTTAGTATATATACAGCTAGTATATATGTAAAGGTGTTATAATGTATTGTGGGTGTTGTCATTTTCTTCAGCCTGCAGACTATTAGGCAGACAAACTTTAGGGTACGCATGACACAACATTCATCAAAATCAACTGTCAAATCAGTATTTTGTGTTCTCATCTGCACTGCATACCTGTAAAAATTCTGATCATTTCTTGCGCGGATTTGCCAGTGTTAGTATTTTAGTGCCTCTCTCCCGGGAGTGTACAAGCCATCTGAGGGTCAATGTAGCTGACGCCGATGAAGACTTCATTTAACAGCTTAAATTCATAAATTCCAGTCGCCGCATCGATTTATTTTCACAAACAGTTTAGTGATCTCCACAGTACAATACAGTTTTATACTGCATACTAAAAGTATATGTCTTTCTTGTTAAACATATCAATGAAGATTATATTATGAATAAATGCAGATTTGGGATATTATAGCACTAAGACCTCATATGTGTACAATATATATATATATATATATATATATATATATATATATATATATATATATATATATATATATATATATATATATACATATATATATATATGTGTGTGTGTGTGTGTGTGTGTGTGTGTGTGTGGTGCAAAGTTGTTAGACTAAGTATTCTTTTTCAGTCCTTCATCTATGACACAAGTTACTCCACTGGTGTCTGGATTGGGACACCACCATGGGAAACCAGGAGCCACCAGCGTTGGCTTATGTGAGCAAACAGCCTCTGTTGTCCAGGCCAGTTTATTATGTTTTGACAGTCATGTTGCTTAGTAACAGCAACAGACATGGATTTGCAAGACAAGGTACAGTGTAGAGTAAACATATTACCACAGCCTGAGACAGCTGAAGAATGACAGCAGTGTTACTTGTGCCTGATGTTTTCAAATATCGAAGAAGTGAACATCACTTTCTCACAAATTTTTTCGAACTAGTTCTTTATAGTTATAAAATATGCATTGTGTTTCATCTGCTTTATATAGCATATATATATAGATATATATATATATATATATATATATATATATATATATATATATATATATATATATATATGTATATATATATATATATATATACAATATACATATATATAGTTATATATATATATATATTTCAGAAAATATGGCTGCTGCTGGTTTTAAAGGATACATAGCATGCATTCATGCTTCAATGCTTAAGATGCAGATGGAAATAATTTTTGAGTCAGATGTAACTG
The DNA here is from genome assembly GCF_040412425.1 of Macrobrachium rosenbergii. NCBI lineage: Eukaryota > Metazoa > Arthropoda > Malacostraca > Decapoda > Palaemonidae > Macrobrachium > Macrobrachium rosenbergii. Next base: position 58,174,318 of record NC_089782.1, on the reverse strand, counting down.
TGTCGGCATCATAACTTTTTAGAGCTCAGCAAATAGTTTTGATTCCTCCGCGTGAACCTCAGCAATACGCAGTCAGTGATCTCCGAGCGTTATGTATAGCTGCAGCACGTTACCTGATCTAGATTATGCTGTACCGCTTTAAAGCTTGATTGTCATCAACGCGATAAACCGCAGTGCCAACAGCCCAGATCTAGCTTGAGAGATCCAGGCAAATCGCAGATAGCAGCAGCCTACTCGTTTTATGGGGAGGTGAACTTCAGCCAATACGATTTTCAATCATTATGAACTTTTGAACTGCGTGAGACGAATATTCATACTCTCTTTATATTATTATTTGAAGAGAAGAGCGCTGCCATATTATGCATTACACTTTCTCATTATTGTGTTTGCATTACATATTTTTGGGAAAGTTTATCATGTTTACGACAGATGTTCAGGATTAGTGTGGACTGGTTCGATTGGCCTGTGGTAGACTGTTTTTTACATGACTTTGTTGTTGATTTGGGAGGGCGTGTGAGTTTCGGGATATTTCAGGCTATTAGCCATAGTGAGACTCTTTAATCAGAAGTGTTTGCAGTTCAGGAGTTTAGTTATCTGACTCGATAATTCATTTATTATGCATTTTAATCTTTGCTTGTTTTATTCATTTCTTGTTGCTATTTTTGAATAATAAACTTATTTTGTAGAAACTATTGCGTTTCTTAAATGGTCCATTTAATTGATTTGCGAGAATAAAAGTATTCGGGTGGGTGAACTTCGGAAAACGAAGGAGAGAGAGAGAGAGAGAAGTATACACTGTGAGAGAGAGAGAGAGAGAGAGAGAGGTAGAGAGAGAGAGGAGAGAGAGAGAGAGGCAAAGGATGCAGATAAGATCATGGGTCGAACGACACGTTTTTTCCTGAAGAGCATCGCAGACAGCGCATACTTTTCAAAAGTGTTGTCTCAGCTTGTTATATAAAGATACATATATATAGCATGTTATTTACAGTCATGAGTAAATACAGCCTGACACTGATATTGCACCTTCATTATTAGCCTAGTTTCCATCTGTTTTTTAGTCATTAATATTTTGAAATAATGTACACACACACACACACACAATAATACACACACACATATATATATATATATATATATATATATATATATATATATATATATATATATATATATATATATATATAAGGGTATTATATATATATATATATATATATATATATATATATATATATATAATATATATATATATATATATATATATATATATATATATATATATATATATATATATATATATATATATATGTTACATATATATATATATATAGAAAGCAGACAGACTACAGCAGATCATTTTCAGACTAATAAGTTGATGACTTGTTACAAGACAAAGATGTAATTTGTCATGCATCATTGTACTTACTTACGATACTCACACACTGTTATTTGTTATTGCCATTATATTTTTTCTTGTGCTGAATAAGCTTTCAATGAGCTGTGACTGAGTTTCTTTAGGTTAAAGCCTCTGAATACTACATTTCTTAAAAGTTGTGAGCAGCATAGGCTCATTTTCACATCATTGCAGATAAGTTATCAGTACACTGCTCATTTATACACAGTTTCTGACACTAAACTTCAGTAGAGTTTTAAAAGCCTGCAGAGCCTTATAGGCATCAATGTTAGTTATTTACTTATACTACAACACTATCAGGTAATTATAGCTCGGTGACTGCAGACTAGTGCGTACCTTGATTCATGTTATCTGGTTCAAGAGCGATGGGCTTCATCAAAGAAAGACTTATAGCAACATACACGAATACTCGTTCTGGTTCAATCAGCACTACAGCTTCTTTTTATTCCGCATAGACGATATGAACAAGCGTGAGAAAAAGACGATTATGAACAAGGTAAGAAAAGACTAATATTCGGTTCTTGAAACACGCAAGATTCGTGATGAAATGCTTAGTTTTCGATAGTCATTGCGCCGCTTTTTGATCACAGTCTGTTAATTTTCATATTCTTGTTAAAAAGGTTTTAAAATTTAGATTAATAAATGAAAAGGCATCACATTTTCCATGGCAGAGGTTCCAATATTTGCTTGCGCAATAGTCGTCATATGTCTGGCAGAAGGGAACATTTCTTTCGCACTTGCCTTCAGTTTATCAGCTCAGTTCGACATGACAGTTATTTCGGTTTATTCTGGGAAACTATTTAATATGACATATTAAAACTGTTTAAAAATGAATTTCTCCATATAAATCATATAATCAATTGTATCGATTATTAACAAAATTAGCCTGTAACGAAATATCCCCATAGGGTGGGTCTGCCCGGACCCAACTTCAAAATTCAGATAGCTAAGAGACTGGCCAGCCTTGGAGGATTTCTGGGGTCTCATCTCTGGAGTTCTTGGGTCTTCTCCAGCCTGCTTCCTGTGCCCGGGCAGGATACCTGCCTTCCTCTCGAGGAAGCAGCCGGGTCGGACCCTTCCTCACCAGACTGTCATTGAGATTCCCACCGTTTAGAGCTTCTCAGCTCAGCAGATTTGCCTCCGTGAGCAGCCTGTCGGGACCCTCCTCCAAGGCTGCTCCCAGACTGGCTTATTCTGTTCATCTCAAAGTTCTGTCTCAGTTCAGCCTGCTCTCCGAGTAGCAGTTTCAATGTGGACCCCTTCCCTCTCAAGGCCGCCCTGAGATCGGGAAGTCATGTCTCGAGACTTTGTCCATCCTCGAGCTTTCGCCCTTCCAGCTCCGCCTCAGCCCGGTGAGACACCACTCTTCTCAGTGAGGAAAGCAGTTTCGGTCGGATTCCCTTCCTTCAAGGGTTCCAAGAGACTGGCTGCCCTGAGACGGTTCATCGTGCTTGGGCCTTTCTCAGCTCACCCGACATCTGCCTTCTCCGAGAGTAGCCTTGGCTGACCTTCGCTGGGCCGCTCCTCACATCTCTGAGTGCTCTAAGTTCTTCTCCGCTCGTACTCGCTCCGACACTGCTCTCCGAGTGAAGTTTCGTTCCTTCCTTCTGGTTGTTGCCTTAAGAGTGGTTATCTGAGGATTCTTTAACTTGAAAAGCTTGCTTTCTTCAGGCTGTTTAGCCTGGTAGGATTGAGGAGCAGCCTCACCTTCTCTTTCCAAGGCCGCTCCCGGCATTGGCCAGTTTCTTGAGGCAGCCTGAAGGGAAGTGGGTCCGACCCAGAGGCTGCTTCCTCGAGGAAGGCAGGCATCCTGCCAGGCTGGGGAAGCAGGCCTGAGAGGGCTCCAAGAACTTCAAGGATGAGACCCAAAGTCCTCCAAGGATGGCCAGTCTCTTAAGGGCAGCCTGAAGGAAGGGTCCGACCCAGAGGCTGCTTCTCGGAGGAAGGGCATCCTGCCAGGCTGGGGAAGCAGGCCCGGGAGAGGCCCAAGAACCAAGGATGAGGCCCAAAGTCCTCCAAGGATGGCCAGTCTCTGAGGGCAGCCTTGAAGGAAGGGTCTGACCCAGAGGCTGCTTCCTGAGGATGCAGGTATCCTTGTCAGGCTGGGAAGCAGGCCTGGAGAGGGCCCAAGAACTTCAAGGATGAGACCCAGTCCTCCAAGGATGGCCAGTCTCTTATGGCAGCCTTGAAGGAAGGGTCTCGACCCAGAGGCTGTTTCCCTGCAGGAAGGCAGGTATCCTGCCAGGCTGGGGAAGCAGGCCTGGAGAGGGCCCAAGAACTTCAAGGATGAGACCCAAAGTCCTCCAAGGATGGCCAGTCTCTTGAGGGCAGCCTTGAAGGGAAGGGTCCGACCTAGAGGCTGCTTCCTCGGAGGAAGGCAGGTATCCTGCCAGGCTGGGGAAGCAGGCCTGGAGAGGGCCCAAGAACTTCAAGGATGAGGCCCAAAGTCCTCCAA
>NC_089782.1:58160452-58165452 GCF_040412425.1 Macrobrachium rosenbergii | reverse complement strand
ATGAACAAATAGGAAACATTCCAACAACCGGAGTGTGTTGTGAGAGAAGCAAAAGAGGCTGACACACCCTTAGCTGGCATGGGCATTGCTTCAGTTCAACAACATAACTGATACACCAGACTAAACACAAATGAAAAATCCGGCAAAGGCAACAGTTGGAATTAAATGAGGAAAGAAATGAGTGGTTGAGTCATATCAGATTAACTGACTCAGTAGAAAGAAAAGCTGGTCTGTTATATGAAAGGTTTGCTCGGACTAAATACCCATGATTATCATATACTGTTTCATGAATCATCGGACATCCAACATTTGGTGCGGTGATGTCTGCTAAAAAGATTTGCTTTCATCCATAATATTTCTTTGATGACCTAAAAATCAAGACACCGCAGATGGGTACACGACAGGTTTGCAGCAGCAAGAGATGCTTGAATGCTTCAGTAGAAACTTCGTGTCTGTGCGGTGCAGCCTGATGACTTCCTAACAATTGACGCAGTCAGATGGTTGCAGAACACAATAGGTTTCGTCAGTACAACAGGAGTAAGCCTGTTAGGTATGGCCTTGTGGCAGCCCATCAATGCTGTGAGATATCCCTTCACTTTCAGCACTGTTGTATATTCCGGCAAACCCATCGAGGATCCGGGCCATTTTACGCAATATGCACCCTAGCCACTGTGAAGGCTCTTATAAACCAAACTGAAAAGTAGTATAGACCTGAGAGGACGTAAACTATAAGCTTTAAACAGACTATATACCAGCATAGAACTGTCTGAGTGGCTCCTGGGTCACAGAGTATATTAATGCCTTAGACACGATCGATGTGGGTAGGAAAGGTATACCTTAGAGATAAAGCATATTGCTGGAAAGCAAGATAAACTTTACGAGGTGTACTGGAAAAAAAGGAAGGAAAACTTTGCTTGAACTCCTTCATCAATCACACAAAGAGTAAAGCTTTGCCCAAGGAACGTTTTATTGCTTAGCACGATATCACCTCCCCTGTCGGCCATTACCAAAGACGATAGCCAAAAGAAGCCTGCAATCTACAAGCTCTACGACTTGACTAAGGGAGGTACAGACATTATTGACCAAAGGACGCAATGTTACACTGTGAACACAAAATCCCGAAGATGGACAGTAAACGCCTTCTCTTTTATCCTCGACCAGCACTGACCCTCGACGCCTAAATTCTTTTACATTTGGGTGGATTTAGTTCAATCCGTTTGTACTCCTCAAATAGAGAAAAGGAAGGCAGTCAAGAATTTGCACAGCAGTGTCAGGGCGAAGATGAACATTATACTCGGGAACTGAAACCAGTTTGAAAAGCAGGTAATGAACTCTGTGCATACATCGCCAGAAACACGAAAACGATGCGCACCATGCCTCGAGTCCGTCTATGGTAGTGGCTTTCGGTGTCAGTTGGTAACTTTCCAAGATCAGACATCAGTGCTGGGGCTATGCCAGAGTGCAACCTGCCCACAGCATACTGTTCATGTCTGTTGCAACTGTTACAAGTTGCATATGTCATAATGATACAACACACTTTATATTTTCATTTGGGTGATAGTGATATGTGTTTTATTTTTGTTGTTCTTCATAGTTTCAAATGTTAATATTCTTCTTGAAACAACTGGTAGGCTACTAATTGTTAACAAAATCAAATATTAATCGTAATTCTTTTGCTTGGCCCGGTACTGTGCACTGTTAACAAAGACTAAAGGTCTGCAATGGGTTTTTTTAATATGCAAGGAATTTTGTTTATTTTTGTCTCCTGAAGACATATTATTATTACTGATGTTATTACTGTCTTTATTATTAATACTATTCTCATTCAGACAAACACTAAATGTTGCAAATTCTAGTTGTTCTTTCTGTCTCATATACTACAGATGGATGTAATTTACTATTATATTGCTGCTTGTTGTTGGTAATATTAATAATGATTATTTATTATTAGTATTATGATGACATATTTGCGTCCTTATATGTTAAGGGAAAATAATGTTTTGTGTGTGAAGTTTACATTTTTGACAGTAAAATTTTATTTTGAAATAAATTTTCTCATCTTTTTCCTCATTGATATTTCAGTAAATATACTTATGTAATTTAATCGGTACTCATTATATAAAACATGTTTTTTTTAATAGATGGATGGCTTTGAACAAAATTCAGTGATTGATAATGTCATATTTTTTCACTATACCGGCTGTACCTCAGTATAAAACGACTATATTGCAAGTATGAAGAGTGCGAACGTCTATTTGAAATTCACTAATATAATGCGATAAAGCACTGTAATTACCATATTTGTTCATATGGGGAAATAAAGTGAAAAAACGCATAAACGTGATGAATAGGAGAGGTAATATTTAATTCAAATATAAAAAAAAAAATCTTATTCAAAAATAGTTATGCTGTGTTCTTGTCATCTCTAGCATTGTCAGAAATACCAATGTCCTCTTGTACCAAGTGGAATAAATAACTCTGGAAAGCCACTAAACCAGGATGTAACTAACGACAGTACCAGCATTTACAGGTTATATAAGGTTATTCACAATATAACTAAAAACCATATGAATAATGTCTTCTCATACTGATTTATATACATACATACATTAAGCATACATACATATATATATATATATATATATATATATATATATATATATATATATATATATATATATATGTGTGTGTGTGTGTGTGTGTGTGTGTGTTTAGAGTATACATGTGTATATGTATGTATATACATATATACATACATACATGTGTATGTATTTATTCACCATTTAGTTTTGGCATGAACAGAAACTGCTGGAGCGTAAAATAGCCATAGTCAATTCCATTCCATGCGTGGCCTCACCAACACAGGTTTTAGGCAGATGTGGCATACGCATAGCTATCTCGTGTTCGGCTACCATCAATGCTCTGATATCTTAGGCTTTACTGTGATAAAGATGCAAATGTTTCTTCAGTAATATTATCCGAATGCTTATATTTACAAAGAACCTCTACTTTCGATAATAGAACAATACAAGCACACGAAAGACGAGCTTGTATGATGTATCGGGCCAGTCTGCGCAGATTAAACGAATAAACGATGGTTCAGTAACCCTTTGTCTCACTGTTGGTAGCTAGAAAGACATCTGGCTGTGCGAGTGCGAGTGCGAGGAAAAGGTCTTTTAATTATTTCTCGCATGCAAATTACGTGAGTAGAGGCAGTATTCAAATGGCATGGATATTGGTTGTTGTGTATGAGGCGAAGCTGTCTTAGGGAAGGTATATGAACAACCACTGGCAACACTGATGGAAGGCGATGGCGACCATAGTATTCCAGTTTTCTCTATTCAGAATACTTTGCATATTTACATAACTTTTATTGACTTTACAAATCTTATAATAGCCCAGCACCGGGCAATTTCAGTAGTGTTTGGCCAAGTAACTTATCGAGCAAAAGTTTGAAATTCACTGAGGTCCCGTCACCATTTGCGTATTGATGACATTGAGATATCATGTATATAGATATATAGTATATATATATATATATATATATATATATATATATATATATATATATATATATATATAACATAAAAGGCTAGCCTAGGCTTTTTTAAAGTAAGGCACTGGAAAAACTCTTAGATAGAATGAATAATAGTTACAATAAGAAAGTTTTTTTGACTACTTTGAAATGAAAATGTTCCTAAAAGAAGGACAGCAAAATTAAATATTCAGTATAGGTCTATCGTCTGTTTGTCAATGTCTGAGTTCTAGGTTAGTATTATTTGCTGTTGTTTTTCCAGTTTGCTATCATAATAAAGTTATTCTTATGTTGATGTAATGAAATCTACATGGAGCAAAGTTTGAATGATAACGAAATTTTATCTGAACAGGCTTCAGGACATTCGTCTACCTGTAGCGTGGGCTATATCAGGGAGAAGAAAACAATTTTGAAAGCTCCATCCTTCGTCATGTTTGATACGAGTAGACTGATAAATAACTGTCAAGCTCATCTTTCTTGTGCTTGTATGCGGTACATTGATACAAATCAGTTTGTTTATAAGTGTGGTTGTTTTGTATATATAAACACTGAAATGTCTTCAAGAAATAGTGTGAGCCAAACATGCGCAGTGTGACTGATGATGAGCTGTGGCAGACGTTAGCACATCTGTTCCTCAAGCATTTCCACTGTGATAGTTAGTGGAAAGGAACATAAAATTTAGGCCAAAGGCCAAACGCTTGGACCTATGGGGCTAGTCAGCAGTGAAAGGGAAACAGTTACATGGTTTTAAAGGTATAACAGGAGGAGAGCCTCGCAGTTGCACTATGACTGCTGGTGCTGAGTCAACCAGCGCCGTCAGCCTCAAAGGTTCATGCAGCACGACCTTGGGCAACTTTCAAAGTCATTATATTAACACCCGGTTACCACCATGATGTAATTATTAGTAGTGAATCTATGGTTTGCATCGTGGTATCTGGAAAATCTGGAACACTTGCACTAGATAGGTTAAGCCCCATGCAGTGGTAGTGTCTTGCTAACGCGCTGACACTCAACGACGCGTGATAACGCCTACGTGATATCAGAGCTGGAATCAGGCTGGTCTGTGAGCGCAAATGAATAAATTCTATTGTCATAACTAATCACACGAGTCCCAGATCGCCACTTTTCTTAGGTAATTCAGACAGACTTTTTGTTATGAGCTGGTGTCCTCTATACTTCTTGTCATTCATCCCAGGCCAATTTTGTTTCAGCTTGTCCATACGAACGGTGGATACATCCACACAAATACATATTATATTATGATATATACATATTATTATTATTAATATTATATATATTAATGGGACGCACTGGGTTCCTGTGTTTCTTTTAATTATTTAATTGAAAGAGGAGGGAAGTTACTTTAGATGCCTCACTAAACTGTAGTTATTTTCTCTTTCTGTCTTCTGCACACCCAGTACAACAATTTCAAAAAATATAATAAGCATGACTGAAGATATTATCA
>NC_089782.1:58127952-58157952 GCF_040412425.1 Macrobrachium rosenbergii | reverse complement strand
GATATTCGTGCATTAATATTTATGCGTATAAAAATTACCCAGATAGGCTATATACATACAGGGTGTAACACGAGTTTATGCAAGTATTTTGAGAAATGAAAGATAAAACTATTCTGAGCAGAAAATGTTCTATACACATACATTTTAATGCTTCGTTTGTCGGCGAGGTGAATTAAATTACGTTACCATTAGACGGGCAAGTAAGCTGGCACGTGCGGGATGTTAGGGCTATGGGGGATAGCTGATGAGGCGCGTTAGGTAACTCAACTGCTGTTAGCCTTTTAAGTATGATTTTCTGCAGTTATTGAAAAATGTAACGTTAGTCCCTTTAACCAGTAAAATTAATTTTAATAATTAGCTTTACGCATCAAGAAAGTAGTGTAAATGTTGCTTGGCAACATTTATTTGTGATCGTTGAATTCTAGCACAAAGTGTCCTGCCGCCTCGTCACGGAATTGTTGCATCAGGAGTCAGGACTAGGCCTACCACTATGCTGGAATGATATAGTGACAGCAACTACAACACAAGGGATTGTACAAGGTAGATAGAATGATACTGCACTTTGAACAATGTCAGCTGTTTACCTCTTTCGGTAACTGTATGAATAGGCTGCCTTTGACAGGAAGGAATGAAGAAGGTGAATTTTCCATAATGTTCCCATTCTTTTTAATCTGAAAGAGACCAAAGCGTATTCACAAGAGCGGGTTTTTTCCTTTGACTGGTGTGTGATGAACACTTGATTGAGATGCAGAGATTTTTAATAATATGTTTTCAATCTTGATCGGTGTGTACGAATAGCTCACTTGATGGAGGGAAATTTCCTACGATTACTTTTTCTTTCCTTTATCGGAGTCCAGTGAATACTCACTGACGGAGAGAGAGAGAGAGAGAGAGAGAGAGAGAGAGAGAGAGAGAGAGAGAGAGAAGGGGGTTCAGTGATGCTTGCATTTTTCCTTTGTTCAGTATCTAAAGAATTTTGATTTGGGGGTCTGTTATTCACATCGGCCTCATCGCCCATTTCCTTTTGTATAACAGTGACTTCACGACCGTGCATCTAGGAAACGAACTGTTGCAGTTTCCCATAAATAAACATCTTATCTGCACATTCCATATTAAGGCATTGTCTCCAGTTTCTTGCTCAAAACGAATGCGGATTTTGACTCTTGTGACCACGCTTACTTATCTTGCGGAAAAGCGAGACTGTCCTGGTTCAGAGGACAAGTGAACTGACTAGCTCCAGCCCCAACCTCCCCGTATCCCTGACTACTCACCCCGACATCCCGTACGCCATCTTACTTGCCCCTTTAACGATAACAGCTATTTTTAAAATTCACCTCACTGAGAATGAAGCCTTAAAATGCATATGTTTATATAACATTTTCTGCTCAGATTGACTTTTTCTTTCATTTCCCAAACTATTTGCCTAAACTTGTGTTAAACCCTATATATATATATATATATATATATATATATATATATATATATATATATATATATACAGTATATATAATCCTTTAGTGTTCCGTCTATGTCTACACGCTTCCCTTTTCTGGAGAGAGAGAGAGAGAGAGAGAGAGAGAGAGAGAGAGAGAGAGAGAGAGAGAGTGAGAGTACATACTACTACCAGTTTATCTAATAGGAATGTCTCCCAGTGAAGCGTTGTTCCCCTATCTTCTGCCGAAAGGGCGTGGTAGGCAACGAGGGCCTTTCCTCCCAGGAATTTAGTGAGAACAAGGGAGAGTTCCGTGGGGGAGAGGTTGCAGCACTCCAGGACTCGTTCGGCCCTTTCAAGCCATACTTCGGGTTCGGACTCTGTCCATTTTGGCATGAATGAGTGAGCTTGGCTGAGGGCACTCATTCCCCCCGCAGGAGGGGGAATAGCGTTCTGTCGTTCTAACATCTGGATCTCATGGGCGTGCTGTCGCTCTCGCTCCTCCCGTTCTAGATCGTCTCTTCTCTCTTGGGCAATTCTTTCTCTCTCTCTCTCTTCATGTTTTATCTCTCATTCTTGACGTTCTTTCTCCTTCTCCGCCTCTTGGGCAATTCTTTCTTTTTCCTGGCCAATTCTCTCTTTTCACGCTCTTGTCGTTCTAACTCCCTCTCTGCCTTGGCATCGTCCACTCGCTCTTGGACCCAGTCTCTCAGAGCTTGCCCTGATAGCCCCATGTCCTTTCCAGCAGACATGTAGAATTTGAAGCCCTCATTTTGTTGGGCTCTGGTATTAGCCATCTTGAAATAATGGTTATATGGACTGGACTTCCCAGCGAATCAAATACATCTGAAAAGACTCAATTGCAGGAACCTGAAACACTCAATTGTCCAGACTGCAGGAGAATGGATCTGTCTGATTAAGACAATTGATCAGTAAGTTCTGAGGAGATTTTGTTAAGGTTTAATATGTCTGAGTAAGACGTGGCTATTCGTGGCGAACAAACTTTAATATGCCTCTCGGAAGACGCAGCTGGATTTCATGTCACACTCGGACTTGGTCGGCTGTAGCGTGAAATTAAGAAGCAGTTCTAATGAACTAGAATGATCAGTCCCGTAAGGGCTTAGATGTGTGTAAAATACACTAATATAATGTCTCAAAAGGACTTGATTTTCGGCTTCCGGCAGGAATTAGAAATTCTTGCCTCTTGCGACATAGAATTTTTGTTAAGAGTCTCTTAGGACTTGGAATTTGGTTGAGAAATTCTCGCCTCGTGCAACGTAGAATTTTATTAGGAGTCTCTTAGGACTTAGAATTTGGTTGAGAAATTCTCGCCTCATGCGACATAGAGTTTTACTAGGAGTCTCTTAGGACTTGGAATTTGGTTGAGAAATTCTCGCCTCGTGCGACGTAGAATTTTTATTAGTAGTCTCTTAGGACATGGAATTTGGTTGAGAGATTCTCGCCTCGTGCGACGTAGAATTTTATTAGGAGTCTCTTAGGACTTGGAATTTGATTGGGAAATTCTTGCCTCGTGCGACGTAGAATTTTACTAGGAGCCTCTTAGGACTTTGAATTTGGTTGAGAAATTCTCGCCTCGTGCGACGTAGAATTTTTTTGGTTGCCTGCCAGGACTTGAAATACGATTCGTCCTTTAGGACTTAGAAATTATTAATGGGAAAACCCAAAAAGAAAATTTTGCTGAGAGAAAAATAGAGGGTACACACGCGGTAAGGGAGGGATGGTGAAAAGGTCGTCTGACTTTCACCGGAGTTATTTTTAGATTCTGTGTGAATGAACCCGTCTATTTATAGACTGTCTGGGATTACGGGGAATTTAGCGGGATGAGAGGATAACAGTAAAATGACCTAGTAATTTTCCCTAAAAGCAGAGTTCAAATTTCGCTTTCCTAACACCTAATTCGAGTTTTAACTAAACTGAGAGAATTTCAGCAATGCAAGCTGACTTCGTCTTGTCCCACGTGGGAATTTACTCGCGCCTAAATAATTCGCTACTTCGAAATGCGAAGTAAAATTTATCACGGGGGAATTTCGTACTATTCCTTGAAGCAAAAAAAAAAAAAATATGGCAAATATTTTAACAAGAATTTGCACTATTCCTCGAAGCAAAAGATATGGCAAAGATTTTAACTCAGAGGAATTTCGCACTATTCCTTGAAGCACAGAATGGTTAGCACTGGTTATTTCCTAACTACCTATCCTGAAAGGCATGCATTAAGGAATCTAATACGGCGGTTCTCTTCTCTCAGTGAATACATGCGTCCCTATTCCTAATTCCTAGGAACAGTCACGATTGTAAACAAAATTTTGCTAAGATAAACACATTACTCACGTAGAACTCTCTTGGTCTCTGCTCTTGATAACAGGTTCGGAATTTGTCCCGCACCCAACTTAGCTTTGCTAATAGCTGATTTGGCAAGTTGCAAATGCAATAAAGCAACACTAGAGTGAACTGCAATTGCAAAACGAGATATATGGCCAGGTCGCCATTTTTACTTATTTCCCTGGGTTTATGGTGTTTTACAGGCCAGCAATGGAAACTTTATTTAATTGGCCTTGGAGTTCTGACTTACACAAAGGGAAATCATAAAAAAATAAGAAAAGGGGTGAATTTATGAGCTGAAGGCTCTACTTCATAAGGAAATGTTACGTAAACACTTGGGCTAAATTAAAGAATCATATTTACAAAAGCAAGCATTTGAAGGGAAAATGGATAAGTAAATTGATAAAGGGCTTGCAACGCCTGAAGATCCTTCTATTGGAGTCTTGCTTAAAGGCAAGTCACAGGCCGAGATGAGTCCACTGCGAATGGGTCCCTCTGCAAGAGAGATTTACACATTACACACCAGTAAAGGAACAATTTAACACAGAACAAGTCTCGAGTTTGCACTGAGGGTGCCAAAGACTCGAGGAATGAATGACCACTTTACACTCGAACACAAGACATTGGAAATGGCACGGGATAAACTGGCACAAGGACAGAAGTGAATGCTGGTACTCCAGGCTTTCTAAAGGGCAAACTTTCGTGACAGAAAAGTCTTTACTCCACTTTACCTTAGGGGAAGCTGGTCTCTGACGAAATAAGGACAAGGGAAGATCACACGCATGGCGGTTCTCTCGAGTATGACTGGAGACTGGAGTCTGGAGTCGGGAGTCGGACAGGGAAAGAAAATCTTCTCAGCAATGTTACCGCTCGCCCGCGTGGAGGACTGTCTCTCAAGGACTCTTACTTCATGGCTTCTCCTCACGCTAACTAACTGCTTACTGCTCCTTTCCCTTATAAGGCACGTGGCCAGGCTAGGCCATGTGCAAAAAGGATGAATCATTGCCCAGGTGTTCAGCCTCTTCCCCGGGTTCCCTGCGGAGGTAAGACAATTCAGGCAGCTTAATTTGCCTTTAGGAAGGCCGTCTTAAGAGGATTAGTTGGGGTAAACCTCTTAAAAGGGAGTGGCATAAAATATCCTCCTAGCTCCTGTTATCTGTGTCATCTCAATATCTGTTCCAGGTAAAAAGGGACAGATTGGAATGTTGATAATATGATCAGCCATGCGGTTCTCAAAAAAAAAAAAAAAAAAAAAAAATATATATATATATATATATATATATATATATATATATATATATATATATATATATATATATATGTATATGTGTGTGTGTGTGTGTGTGTATGTGTGTGTGTGTGTGTGTGTATAAATATAAAAATGTTATTTTAAAGGAACCTGAAGAGTCTCTCGCAATTCTCAGATCTGAAACCGTTCCTCTATGTTTCCCAGAGACTCAGGGGTCATAAAAATCAGAATCTCAGGTGATTCATTCTTTTGCCACAGAAGTTGACCTGAACTGCCCTTGCTCTTTTCAATCCCGTTCCACAATTCCTCTTCGGCCCCTTTCATTGTTTTGCTTGTGTGGTGTTCCCTGGGGACGATTTTGTAAACCTGCTTGATACGAAATTCATTTTTTTTTCTCCGTTTTGGTTCTTCTTACTAGATATCTTTTTACTTCTCTTTTCCCATTTATTTCCCATTTTTCTTCTTCTTCATTAATCAAGATTTTATTATTCTAATATCTGCACGTGTCTTCCTGACCTTTGAACCCTCATACACAACTTTCCAAGTACAAATTTGTAACTGAATGCGTCCGCGCATGTGCTTCGTTTTTCCCAGGTCCTTAGAAATACTCTTCACTGTGTTTTTCCTTTTGTTTCGAGCACTCAATAAATGTTTCTTGCAGATTTAAAGCCGTTTCTTCATGGCTTTTCGTTCCCTATAATTTTTCTTTGCCATAAGCAGTGAAGCCGTTGCATTTATCAACCCTGGAGCAGGAGATAACACTGTTGAAATCTCCGAGAAAAATAATTTAATCAGGACGTTGCCTGAATGAACTATATTGTCGATTTATTAGCCATACCTATGTTTAAATGGGCCATTTCGTTACTGAACTTGAGGGCTACTTTTCAAGCAGTACCCAACGAAAATTGAAGGCTTATGTATCTTTGATAAAAAGCAACAATTCACCAGCAATGCAGTATCGAATCAATTCATTGTCGTAGTAGAAGTGTATAAAAGGAATAACTACGAAAGACTTTTGAAACATCAGAGTAAGCAAACAGACTAATTACCAATAAATTAACGAGGAGAAAAAAGATCGTCATTACTTGTTATACAAGTAACGAAAGAAGCTCTTTCCATTGCCGAAAATCTTGTTTTGTACCGTGATGCGTCACATATGACATACGGTACATTTTTGCGGATAATGATATTAGGAATAATATAATCAAGTAGCATATCTGCTGCAAAAAGTAAAACTGACATCAATGACTTTTAATAATTTTGGGCCTCAGTTAAGGGATACGTGTAACTTTTTGTTTTGTATTCTCTGATACAAAGAGCATTTTGGAAATATATTATTAAGCAATACAATTCATTGGAAATATATTATTAAGCAATACAATTCATTTCAGAATTGGATAAACACTGAATTACAGTGAATTAGTAAATCACCTATTTTGAATGTTATGCTTACAGTCCACAAGATACACTATGTTTGTTTGTTTGGCACAGGAAGAATAGATGCCACAAATAATTTAGAGAGAGAGAGAGAGAGAGAGAGAGAGAGAGAGAGAGAGAGAGAGAGAGAGAGAGAGAGCCTTTTGAATTTATGGTAAAGAACTACAATGAAGCCACTACATAAGCGCACAAAATAACTTAACCTCTGAAAATTCTTTTTAATGAAAATGGTCTTTTCCCTACGTGTGAAATCAAATCAAATAGCGACAGTGTGCTCGCGCCCTCAGCACAAGTAATAGCCAACTGGCATTCTTTTTGGCAATAACGGATCTGGATTGACCAAAAAACTAAGCAATATTGCGTTAACCGAAATGACAGCCATCCCTAATTAATTTTTTTTTCAGTGCCACACTGTTGCCAGTTTTTCAGTGCCACATTGTTGCCAATTTTTCAGTGCCACACTGTTGCCAAGTTTTCAGTGCCACACTGTTGCCAGTTTTTCAGTGTCACATTGTTGCCAGTTCTTCAGTGGCACACTGTTGACAATTTTTCAGTGTCACGCTGCTGCCAGTCAAAAACATTCACCGAAGGGACAGAGTTCCCTATGGAGCTATCGTCAATAGACGAAAACTCGTCACGATGGAGGGAGTAAATCAGTTTAAAATGATACTCCCTACGGTCCAATTGAGAGTCACAACACCTCACCAATCAACAATTTGCAATCTTGCAGTAGCAAGCCATCTCCCCGGAGGCTATGACGTCACCCTGGGACAGGAATTTCAGTCCCCACAGAAGTCACAACAATCTAGGGGTCCACATTCCCTAAATCATTCCTCAGGCACAAGTAATCCTCCCCCGCTTCTCCCTCAGTCAAGACTGGCGCCCCCTGGGTCCCAGGAGGACGTGCAGTCCCTACCAGTGCCACTTGAGTACAATGTACTGTGGTCCCCTCGATCGGTTCCCGATCCAATTCCAGTGCCCGGCCCTGCCTCAGTGCCAGTTCCAGGGCCCCAATCAGATCTCCCTCCCGGAGATGCCAAATGCCTGCTGGTGCCACTTGCATGCACCGAGCAGTGCCAAGCTTCGTCCGTCCTGACCGACGAGCACAAGAAACCTCTGATAGTGCCTGACTCTGCCCTAGTGCCAGCGCCAGAGCACCACCCCGATCTCCAATACCAGGGACCCAACTCAGGACCCCCCTCTCTTCTCCCGGCCTGGCACCGCTACCAGCGCCGGTAAGAGAGACGGTTCCTCTCGACTACAGGGGAAGCTCACCTGCAGGTGCGGCCTCGCAACCCGTGCCTGAACTGGTCATTGATACCTGCTAGCCGCTTATGCCGGCGCTGACCGCCTCCTCTCTGCCTCAGTCCATCGCCGACGCAATTGCAAGTCAGGATTCTACCATATCTCACTTGGCTGATGAATTACAAGAGCTGCGACAGATCATGGTAGAACCAGCACGGAAAACTCCTGCGCCAGCTGTCGCAGCAGCAGGCCCAGGTGGCCCTCCATGCCGCCCTCCGGTCTCGGGCCCTCCGCTTCCCCGGCCAAGGACGACTGTCCCAGTAGGAAAGGTTCAAGGCGAAATAACCACGGGCATGGGAATTTCCAGGTAGTTTGCAAAGAGCTCTAAAGCTCCCCTGGCACCTGTGCCACCATTTCATCTTTCGAAGGTCTTGGCACCTTTAATCCAGAAGGGGATGTCAGGCCCTCCGCTATCTTCTTCCGTTCCTCAGGAACTTCTATCCCTTATCATTCTCTATTAATCTTTTTCCTAAATTATCACCACAGGAGGCAATTAAGTATGGGATACCATTCCCCTCAAAATGTATAAATCATTGAGAATAACAAAGTGAGAAGTGGCACGCCCTTGTGCCCCTACCTTGGCACCAGGCATGCGTGTCAGCTCTTCCTGAAGGAGTTGCGCCCTTTGGGGTTCCCTTTTCTCGCCCTTGGGCTGAAGTGATAGTACGGGTCGTAATATATAGGCGAAGGACGATAAATTCCCGCCTAACACAATAAAACCCTCACTCTATTTCCTTAGCTCTTCTGCCAATATCATTTACTCTTTTAGTTATTTATTTATCTTTCTCTTTTAATGAATCATGACTCATAAACTCTTCCCCTTGTGATTTTAAATGCCCCTTTCATAAGCTCCGAGAGACGTGTCCCGCCCTTCATATGCGGTCACGTTTTCATTCGTAACATCCAGTTAATTTTTCCTTTTGTTATTATTATTATTTTTTCCCCTTCCCTTCCTTCTAAGAAGTCTTTTTTGTCCCAGACCCCACGTCTTTTGTCTGCTCACCCCATCATAACATTGAGTGTCTATTTATAGCTCGTACCCCAGTGTGGGCAGTGGACGCATAAAATTAGTGTAATTTAAGATTAGCAAATTAAAGCTGCGAATACTCTCACTCGCCTACAACTGTCAAAACTCGAGGGTCGGCCATCAACTGTCGAAGTTGGCGATGTGTTGAACTATTACCTAAGAAATTACCAATGTGAATATGTATCGTCATTACAGTATCACATAAATGGGATGTCATTTACAAAAAAAAAAAAAAAAACGCTGTTTATCATTTACACAGACTCTTCTAGGCAGACTGTACTAACCGCATGCCTTATTGATTTAGAATTAAGGAACTTAAATGTAAATTAATTCGTAAATTTTGTCTCCTGCCTCAAAATTATCTTGTCCTCGTAATCTTAAAGTAACATATACCGTAAACTTCAAGAAATTAATGGGCCAGGTTAAAGTACTTTAGTATTAATGTGATGGAAGTACTTTCCTTTTGTGTGAGGATAGCGTAACGTAAAAGTTTTTCCATTTCTTGTTGGGAAAAGAATACAGTAAATCAGCTGTGCAGACTTCTTGGATATCAACATACAAGCCCGAATGAAGGCTCGTATGTTTTCTTCCGTGGGAAGCTATTATAAGAACCCAGAAGTCTCGCACAGTGCCCCCTCCCCACCTAATTTACCCCTTTTTTTATTGAGAACCGCATGGCTGATCGTATTATCAACATTCCGATCTGTCCCTTTTTACCTGGAACAGATATTGAGATGACACAGATAACAGGAGCTAGGAGGATATTTTATGCCACTCCCTTTTAAGAGGTTTACCCCAACTAATCCTCTTAAGACGGCCTTCCTAAAGACAAATTAAGCTGCCTGAATTGTCTTACCTCCGCAGGGAACCCAGGGAAGAGGCTGAACACCTGGGCAGTGATTCATCCTTTTTGCA
The DNA here is from genome assembly GCF_040412425.1 of Macrobrachium rosenbergii. NCBI lineage: Eukaryota > Metazoa > Arthropoda > Malacostraca > Decapoda > Palaemonidae > Macrobrachium > Macrobrachium rosenbergii. Next base: position 58,148,247 of record NC_089782.1, on the reverse strand, counting down.
CATGACCTAGCCTGGCCGCATGCCTTATAAGGGAAAGGAGCAGTAAGCAGTTAGTTATTTAGCATGAGGAGAAGCCATGAAGTAAGAGTCCTCGAGAGACAGTCCTCCACGCGGGCGAGTGGTAACATTGCTGAGAAGATTTTCTTTCCCCGTCCGACTCCCGACTCCAGACTCCAGTCTCCAGTCATACTCGAGAGAACCGCCATGCGTGTGATCTTCCCTTGTCCCTATTTCGTCAGAGACCAGCTTCCCCTAAGGTAAAGTGAAGTAAAGACTTTTCTGTCACGAAAGTTTGCCCTTTAGAAAGCCTGGAGTGCCAGCATTTCACTTCTGTCCTTGTGCCAGTTTATCGTGTGCCATTTCCAATGTCCTGTGTTCGAGTGTAAAGTGGTCATTCATTCCTCGAGTCTTTGGCACCCTCAGTGCAAACTCGAGACTTGTTCTGTGTTAAATTGTTCCTTTACTGGTGTGTAATGTGTAAATCTCTCTTGCAGAGGGACCCATTCGCACTGGACCCATCTCAGCCTGTGCCTTGCCTTTAATCAAGACTCCAATAGAAGGATCTTCAGGCGTTGCAAGCCCTTTATCAATTTACTTATCCATTTTCCTTCTAATGCTTGCTTTTGTACATATAATTCTTTAATTTAGCCCAAGTGTTTACGTAACATTTCCTTATGAAGTAGAGCCATCAGCTCCTAAATTCACCCCATTTATCTTACTTTTTTTACAATTTCCCTTTGCGCAAGTCAGAACTCCAAGGCCAATTAAATAAAGTTTCCGTTGCCGGCCTGTAATATACCATAATCCCAGGGAAATAGGATACAAAATATATATATATATATATATATATATATATATATATATATATATATATATATATATATATTAAGATCTGATTGTAAGTCCCCACTGTTTCAACTTAATTTCCAAACCATTAATGAAGGACTGATACATATATGTGGAAATCACAATATTTATGCTACAAAGGCAGCACGAATACATACAAAACCGTATGAGGCAACTAATCCATACCTGACATGTGTCAAAGGGGGAGGGGGTTATTTAGCTATAATTTTCCGGCTTCTCCGTAATTATGGGCAGCTCACCTCGTTTGCTGCATAATTAAAGAATTTATATATATATATATATATATATATAATATATATATATATATATATATATATATATATATATATATATATATATATATTGTCACGATGCGTATCAAGTACCTGGTTATTACACAACTAATCTCAAGATTCAAAATATACCTCACTTCAGCCAGATACCTGAACTCTCATAACATTAATTGTTACGACTAGTACTCTAAAGGTAACAGTGATCCCTTAAGAAAAAACTTATTTATCAATCACTTGAAAATCAAACTAAGTTCGTCAGAATATGTGTGAGGTATAAAAATTAAACTAGAAATCTTCTAGAGTAAAAGGGCATCACTCCATCAAAAACTCTAACTGTTTCCCTGGTCTTAATTCACTTTAGCAAAAATAAAAACAAAACATGTTTATCACTTTGCCTTATGCACACACAATCAATCCTATTCACTGGTGATGAATAAATGAAACACTGTTTTCTAAAAATGTTAAATACACAAAAATTTATTTTCAGATTCAAAGTTTATAACTAGAATACAATTAATTAGAATTCACAATCTGAAAAATTTACTATTAGTTGAAAATAACACAAAACTCAATGAATTTTTTGAATTAAATTATGAAACAAAACTAATTCACAAAAACTTTATCAGAATTTAAATTAATCAAGTAAAATTTAAACTATCAAGAATCACTCAAGATTTAAAAGGAAAATCTCAATAAATGTATGCAATGTTAAATTAAGTATGCAATGTTAAATTAAGTATGCAATGTTAAATTACCAAGAAATATTTACAATGCTATGTAAATAAATGTTACATCACAAACATAAAAATGTGAAAATATAAAGAAATTGTAAACAGAAAACACACAAAAATACACGTAAGATTTATCAATAATGATTTCACTTGTTCAAAATTTCCTAACTTATCACACCATAACCTAACTTATCATACCATAACCTCCTAACTTATCATACCATGGTATCAATAAGTAAAATTTCACGTTACCTTACACAACTTGTGAAACCTCTGTAAATCACTTGCTGCATTATACACAATACACACTTTTTTACCAGGCGCCGTTACGAACTAAATAACTTTGCTAAATTCAGATCTCAAAAGTTAATGTTAAAAGTGACCACAAAATTTACGTTAAAAGTAATCTCTTCCTAATTAGGAATGAGAGAGAGAGAGATGGAACCAAATCGACTGGTCTCAGAAATCATAATGAAACAAATTTTAGGATTCCAGTAATACGTGAAACAATTACATGATGTCATTAAAGCATTTTTGGGTACGAGATACAAAAAGTTCTAGAAGCAGGAGGTGACGTCATTAAAGCGTTTTGGGTGCGAGATACAATGGAGAAGCTTTAGAAGGAAAGTTACGTCATCCCAGCAAAACGTTTTGAACGCATCTTACAAAACATGACGTAATTGATCAGGACACGTATTCTTTCTCGCAAAGTGGCGTACGTGACTCAAACAACGCATGCAACAACATGAAATCACTCGTCTTGAGCCCGTATGGGACGAATTGGCGTTTGTTTTGCAAATCTGTCATCGCTAACCCAAAACAAAGCGTTCCCTCTTATCTCAACTGATGACAACTGAAACACGTGTTCACATACTACGCTTTTACCAAGAAAGATATTCGTTCTAAATTACGTTACTATTAAAATTATAACAACAATTCTAAATTACGCTATCAAGTAATCATTAGTACTTTTGAGATCTGATGTCAAACTAAATATGACACTTCAACAACCATTATCATTAAACATAACACATGAAAAAAGTAAATATGTCAATATTATAGGAGGATATACGTATTACAAGGCAACATCATGAAATTATATATATATATATATATATATATATATATATATATATATATATATATATATATATATATATATATATATATATATATATATATATATATATTTGTCATGATCATGTATGACATCTTATAAAATGGAATCATAGTTCCATTCATTAAGTGAACTTAGAACTTATATATATCTGTATAGCACATGAGAAGAGTGCTGTTGTGAAATCACAGTTTGGTCAAACGAGACGCAAACGTCATCAGTAAGCCTCCGTGTGATGTTTTATAGACAGTATGTCAGCATATGTCAGCATAAAGTCAGCGTCCTCTTTTTGTTCGAGCTGGGGCTGTCACGTAAGCCGTGAGAATCCTTGGAACGAGGTCATGTGTGTTCGTGTGTGTGTAAGTGATAAGTCTTGTTGTGATGCAAGTATGAAAGCTTAGATAGAGATCAACATGGGAAGCCATCCTGTGTAGACCATTGTTATTCTGTTGTACAAAACCTTTCCAGAATACATAGAAAACCCATTATGGAGTTTGTCTAAATCCTACAGAAGAACTTTACTATTCCCAAGACGATAAACTCATTGAACAACCATGGAGAATGTTTGAAGATACAAAAACAATTTCACTGACTGTAAAAGACAGTCCACAAAATCAAATGTTAGATGAGGATACTCTGGCGGAGTACCTTGAGAAAATGGTGGCAGCGGGCGTACATTTTAATGGAAGCGGAAAGGAAACTCCGATTAGGCAAGACGACTAAATACCTATAGGCGGACGTCATCTTCATCAACTACATGGTCATAATCAGACGAACGATTCGGTGCATCAAAACGTCTTGGAAGAGGAAGGAAAACATACAACAACGAGAGAGCGAGGAAGACATCTGACCTTCAAAATACATCCTTCTCAACGCACGGCAGAGAGAGAGAGAGAGAGAGAAAGGGAATCTCCACAAAATCTACGTGACGCGTCTCAAATGCAGCAACATTCCACAATCAACATTCCACAACGTTCCTTGGAAGAATCTACAATCAACATTCCACAACATAAGAAAATTCAACACCTGCAGTAGGACCCTTCCGATGACGTGTACCTAGACAGGCGGAAGTCGGATGGCAGAGGAACTTCGTCAACCTACTTACGAGAATCCAATATAAAGCTAAGTACAACCCTTCATCTATAACAGTTAGTGATCTCGTATTGCAGTGATTCCGGACTCGAGCGGCAGGTTGCTGATAAGAGGTGAGCGGTGCCGTAGATTAATACTCTTTCCTTGCAGAAGTAGTGGTTCCCGGTACCTCATTTTTTTTTTTTTTGTGCTCTTTAATTTTTACTCTTGACACATGGTTAACTCTGTTCTTTTTCAGAAAGTGCATTTATTACTTATTGATAGTAGGTTATGTGGTGCATTTTTTTAGGTGATGTTATTTTTAGCGAAGATATGAATCTCTGTTGGGGTTTACTTGCGTTCCTGGTATAGATATCTGAGGTTACATAGCGGCCGTGTTTATTCATATAGGTTTCAAGATCACTTAGAGAGTAGGCGTGCGGCTAGGAAACTTAATAAGAAAATGACTCCTCCACCCCCAGGTGGGAGCAACCCCACTAAACCAGCTTCCCCACAGAATCCTGTAGTGACAGTAGTTAATGCTAGATCGGCAATTGTACCATTCGCAGGTTGAGTTAATGGATTTTTGACACAGGGTGTCGAGTCTTGGATTTCGTCTGTAGACGTACACCTCACGGCAAAGTCCATTACTGATCAGTCTTTACAATTGCAGGAGGCAAAGAGTTTCATAGACTATGCTAAAGGGGATGCGGGTGCGTACTTACGGGGAATATCTTTTAAAGAAACAGTCACTTGGGATGATTTCAAAACCAAGCTGCGTTCCATTTATGGGAGTGAGGATGCATTGGATGAAGTTCTTGCTTTACGTAATGTAATTAAAGTAGCATTCATGACTAATCTCAGTGTGGTAGATAGGGCAGCTCTGATAGGAGATAGGCTCGAAGAATATAACGGGCAGTTTGATGCTTTAAGTTGGGTCAATCGTAATATGCATCTCAGTTCCAAATCTCTTTGTAGATTAGTGTATTTGACACTAATAACAGCGATGTTACCTGAACCTTTGATTAAGTGTTTTGAAGAGAAATTAACACCAGATAGCACAGAATTAGATATCTACAGACAAATTCGGAAACACTTGTCCAAGTATACAGATCTCGATCCTTCTCTAGTTCGGGCTTTTACTAAACAGGAAAACAAAAATCACACCTCTTCATCACCGCAACAGGTTAACTTAGTCACTAATAATCCATCAACAGTCATTTGCTTTAATTGTAAACGTCCAGGGCACATGATAAATGAGTGTAGGACACGCTATTGTTCAATCCATAACAGTTCAAATCACAAGTATAGTCAGTGCAACGCTAGAAAAAAGAATCCAAACAGTAACACAAACACCCAAAGTGCTGGTAATGATACTGTGAAAAAACAATACCATGGGGGAAAGAACAAACAATTCAGGCAGAACAGTAATGTAGGCCAGAAACAAGCACAGTCAAATCGTTCCTCGGGGAAGTCAAACCCAAACTCAGCAGTTCAACATAATCAGGCGTCAGTGAATTTTCAGAATGCCAGCGGACAGATAAACAACACGTAGCCAGCTTAAAGGGGGAGGAGAGTGATATTGGGTTATCATCACTTTTTGAATCAGATAATAAATTTAATGTTCTCCAAGATATGTGTGAAGACAAGAATTTTCCAGAAATTGAGGTAGATTCTCCTAAACATGCAGAGCGCGGTCCCGTAGATTTTTGCAAAATTCACGCTATTATTGGCTCAGAAGAAATCAGACCAACTTTGCATGCAGTTAGCTTAGAACATAAACATTTCACCTTGTTTTTTTGATTCAGGTAGTCCACGTAACATAATGGATTTACGTACTCATCACCTGTTATTTTCAAAATTTCCTATTGAACGCTCCAATGTTCGTTTGTCAGGAATAGGTAATAATGAGTTAGAAGTAGTGGGAACATCTCAAATACAATACAGGTTGGGGCAACGTACTTTCACGGACACCTTTATCATTATTAGTAATATTAGTATTTACCCAGTAGTTATTATGGGTTATCCATCAATGTCATTACACAACGTAATTCTGACACCCGCAAAACACGGAGTGTTTATAAAAGGGAAATTCTATCGGTCTTCACACACATTGAAATCTGTTTTGGATCAGAAGGAGACAGTCAGTGAGAAAGTAACGTACATAGAAGAACCAGTCACCTGTCTCGTAAGTGATGATATTGTTACCGCCACCCAACATAACTCTCAGGCACCCGTCATTGCTGCGTTCACACAAATCATTGAGCCAGACACACCATCGTATCTGACGGTCAAGGTTAGAAGAAAGCTGCCAGGCTCAGAGGTTTTAATTCTTCCTGACACTTTAAAAATCAATGGGTTTTCAGTCACGCAAGTGTTGTACACAGTAAATCCTGATCATCGGGTTAACATTGAAGTTTTTAATCACTTAAATGCTGCCTTAACAATACATGAAAATCAGCATGTTGTCAATATCGAAGCATATAAACATCGAATTCTTACAGTTGCTGAAATTAATTCCACTGAATCAGCAATAGATGAATCTCTTTTAAGCATAATAAAAGGCAAAATTGAAGCAGACATCTTAGATAGGGATATAAGTAAGAAATTTTTTGAACTTCTATCCAAATATAGCGATGTTTTTTCTACAAGTACTGGAGCTTTAGGCAAAACGGAAGTCATCGAACATCAAATTCGTTTAAAGGATAAAGACAAGGTCATTTATGTACCTTCATATCGTCTACCTGCCAAATTTCTGAATGAGATCAATGTAGAGGTAGATAAAATGTTAAAAGAGGGGGTTATTAAGAAATCTAACAGCCCTTATAATTTTCCTTTGATAGTAGTACCAAAAAAGGATAAAACCTGGAGGATTTGTGTTGATTTTCGCAAGCTTAACGACCAAACTATCCCTGATCGTTTCCCAGTACCATGTACAGATGATATTTTATCTTTATTAGGACAGAATAAATTTTTTACTTCCTTGGACTTACTTAAAGGCTTTCACTAGATACCCTTAGCTAAGGACAGTACACCGTACACTGCTTTTAGTACAGCTCGGGGTCACTATGAATTTCTACGTATGCCATTTGGGCTACGTTGTGCCCCTATTACGTTCACTAGAATGATCAATATAGTGTTCGGAGATTTACTAGGGAATATTCTCCATGCTTATATGGACGATCTAGAAATATTTTCTAATTCTTTGGAGGAACACTTAAGTAAACTAGAAATAGTCCTTCAAAGGTTAAGAGAACATCATTTAAAGGTAAAAATTTCTAAATGTGAGTTTTTTAAAGATGAATTAGTCTATTTGGGTTTCATGGTATCTCGGCAAGGTCTTAAAGTAGTCCATGATAAAATCTCTGCTATTAGTAAATTTCCCGTTCCTACTAATGTTAAAGCCATACAGCAATTTCTCGGGGTTTCGGGTTATTATCGTCGGTTTATCCGAGATTATTCAGTAATAGCAGCCCCTTTAACTGATCTTATAAGGAAGAATGTAATTTTCAAATGGGAATCCCAACATCAAATTGCTTTTGATACCTTGAAAGAGAAAATTAGTTCTGCTCCTATTCTAAAGTTTCCCGATTTTAATAAGGAATTTGTTATTGCAACCGACGCTTCAGATCAAGGAGCAGGAGGTGTGTTACTCCAGTGGCATGACAACAAGTTTTTTCCCATTGCCTTTTATTCTCGCAAACTAAAAACGTCAGAGAAGAAATATGCAGTAATAGATAAAGAATGTTTAGCGATAGCTAATTCGTTGGTACATTTTAAATATATAATCTATGGGTACAGTGTTAAGGTTCTGACTGATCATAAGCCCCTTACTGACTTTTTTAAAGGTTTCAATCATTGTCCTAAAAAGAACTCGGTGGCATATGATTATCCAGGACTTTGGAGCTAAAATTGATACTTACCCGGTAAAGCAAACGTAATAGCAGATGCGTTATCTCTTAACCCAGTACCAACTCAATCATTACCCTTCGCTGATCTAGAAGAAATTCCAATTCCTTCGCAGGCCATGAAAATTGCTATGGAAAATGGTCAATCTTTAGCCCAAACAACAGAGAATATTACAGATATAGAGTGGAATTTAGATTCAGTACGACAAGAACAAATGAAAGATCAGAAATTAAGAGTAATAATAGACGCATTAAATAGGAAACCAGATGATAAGGAATATGTGAAATATACTAACCAATATTTCTTGGTCAAGGATAACATTCTATGCCGATCTGTGGCTAGGAGAACCAGGAGCTCAACACAGTTAACTAACGACCAGGTGGTTGTACCTATCACTTTAATCCCTACTTTTCTGAAATGGTTGCACAACCATCCTTTGCATGGTCATCCTGGGTTCGAAATAACCTCTCAAAAGGCCAAGTCATTATTTTACTGGTCTACTATGTTAAAAGATATTAGGAAATATATTAAAAACTGTGATATATGTTTCCGTCATAAGGGCCATACTAAGAATCCTGTAGGTCTCGGAACTTATCCTGTGCCTAGCAAACCTTTTGAAAGGGTACACCTTGATTTATTGACAGGTTTTTACGAGACAGACCGAGGGAATAAAAATCTCTTAGTTATAATAGACGCTCTTACACGGTATACTGAACTAATACCATTAAAAAGTAAAACAGCTATTGAGTGTGCTAGGAAGTTTTATGAGTGCTATATATGCAGACATGGGATCCCAAATATGATAATCTCCAACTCGGGAGGAGAATTCGATAATCACTTCCTTAACTCATTGTGTGAGATTCTGCAAATAAAAAAAAATCAATACGATGACCTACCATCCTGAATCTAATGGTTTGGTCGAACGTGTTAATAGAAAGGTGTTAGACATACTGCGTGTAAACATATGCGGTATGGACCCAAACTGGGATATTGCAATACCCACTGTGTCCAGTACCTAAATAACAATTATCATACTTCAATCCGTATGTCTCCCCATGAAGCTGTTTACGGGATACCTGCTAGGTCACCTTTCCACATATTGACACCGAGAACTAGTTTGTCAGATCCATTGAAGGATATAATAGATGTTAGCCGGAGTAGATTTCAAACACTTTATCAAAACCTCTTACAGGCTCAAGTGTTAATGAAGAACGCACATGATAAAAAAGCTAAGGTCACAAAGCCTTACCAAGAAGGAGATACAGTATATGTGCAGGTCTATGTTAGGAAAGGGCTAAATTGGAAATTATTGCCTAAATTTGAAGGTCCTTTCACAGTTATAGAAGTTTTAGTGGGTAACCGACTTAAAATTCGGAATCAGTCCGATACAACGGATGTTCGAACGGTATCTATCTCTCATGTGAGAGCTTAAGACAATGGTTTGTTATGAAAAAATTAATTATTGTGAGAAATATTTTATATACATCATTTGAGTGGTGCAATGTTTTTTTATATACATTATTTACAAATTTTTTTTTTTTTGCAGGCTCCAACATGAAGCTTGTCAAATTATACCACGCACTATTTCTATCAGTGTTTATTGCGGCTGGGAAGAGTTCTGAAATAACTTTACATCATGGTTCTATTGTAGAGGAAATGAATAATTTCTTTCTAACTAACAGTAACATAGTCTTAGAAGTCGACATGAACGCTATTTTCACTAGCGAAAATGATGTACTGGCTCTGAAATCAGAATTGGCTCTTTTTGCTCAATCCCTTGATGATTTGCATAAATCATACTTATCTAGCAATGATCCAACGTCGCCTAATCAAGTCAGTGACACAATTAATATGCTTTTCTGGGAATTAAGGAATAAAACATGCGAAGCTGAAATCTTAGCTCGTGATTTGATTATGTGGTCAATGCCTCATGACGCTACAGAAAGGCGTAACCCACTTGTTTTAGCGGCATTAAATTTGGTTGGTTCCGTAGCTGGTCTTGGTTTAGGGATTTCAAATCGTTTGAAACTTCGCGATCACGGGGTTAAAATCGAAAATCTGGAACATCAACAAGAGGTATTAGCAGGAGAACTAAACAAGCAAATTCAAGCTTTGAACGGCGTAATCAGTAAAGTAAATGAACAGTCACGACGTTTCAATCAGGTTCATGACACTCAAGTTTTGTTAGCAACTTTGATGTATTATCATGCTAAAATTGATCATGTATCCTCGAGAGTTTCAAGCTTTATCGAAAAATCAAAAGATTACGTAGAAGCTATAACACTTGCTGCTAAAGGCGTGTTGTCTCCTCATTTGTTACCAATTAAAGATCTTGTCCAAATTATCAGTAATGCTCATGATAGAATGCGTTATGTTCCAGTAGTAGATTTTCATAAGATTGAATTTTATTACAGTTTGATCACAGTTAAAGTCGACCTTGATAAGATCGTAATTGACATTCCCTTTAACCCATCAGATGCGTGGAAAGCGTATAAGATTTCGCCTTTTCCTACGTATGTATCTAACGTCTCGACACCTATTATTAATAACCTGTCAGCTCTAGTATTGGTTTCCGCCAATGAGGAAACTTTTACGGTAGTCAGAGACCAAGCACTGTTAAATGATTGCTATGATGTTATGGATAATGTGGTGTGCAGGATCGATTTGTTTGAATTCAAGAATGTTTCAAATATGTCCTTGGGTTCATGCGAATTGGACTTAGTACTTAACAGAACATCTCCCCATACACGTGAACATTGTTTGGATGGTTTAGTCAGGTATCACGACAATCAGTTTCGTCACAGGCTCTTGAATGGCACGGCATTCGTCTTCTCTGCGGAAGCATACATCGTCACTTGCCCAGATGGTACTAGGGCATCAGGACACATGTTCGTCGTTAATGATGGCTACATTGCAACAACGTCGTCGCTCTTCATCCGAGCTATGGTTACTATCATCCGTGGGCGTAATTTCTTCATCAACACATCGTGGGGGAACACAAGGCTACAAGGTCTGACAATTCCCTACAGTAGGCCCGTCGAAAACGCTATTGCATCATTGGACCTGCTATCTCCTGTGAGCCGTTCTTCTGATCACCACGACTTTATTCTCCTCTACGTGTTAATTGCCGTTGGTATGTTGCTAGGATCCGTGGGCGTAGCCGTCAGCATAACGTTTTGGAAAAAAGCACAAGGACTGAAGGAGGACATTGCGAAATCCTGTGATACTCGTAGGTCCCCATTAGATTTGAGTCAGTGGGTGTTCAGGGTTTAATAATGGAATTACTGGCCATTTTTTCATTAAAACCCGACTACACAGAGAAAGACTGAAAAGGATTTTATTGCAGGGGTAATAAATGTGAGGAGGGGATGAACATTTCTGGTGATAACATATTAATTTATACTCTTATATAATGGCTACATTTATTTCTTTAATAAACTATACTACATATGAACTAATATATATATACGTGTAGTGGCATGTTGATCAATCAAGATATGTATTTTATAATCTGGTTGTCATATTTTACTGATTAATCTATCAGGATAACTATTTGGTTTATATAATTATCTATTTTAAATAAGCTCATCATATGATTATTATTATTTTGGATGCATTTTTAAGCATTGATTTTTAATCTTCATCTTTGCATTGTATTCACAAATCATGTGCACACAACTATGAAACATGTTTCGGTATATACTATTTCAATATTTACTGTTTCAGTATTTACTGTTTCAATATTTACTATATGAATATTTACTATGTGATTTTTACATAATTTTCATTCACGCTGTGAGTATAATGAATATTGAAAGCGTATAGTTTTTTTTTTTGCTTTCTGAGTAGTTATGCTTAGCTAGTGGGTGCCTGTTTTGATGATTTCGTTCCTATTATGTTTTTATGTGGCCGAGCAAATGTCATGATCATGTATGACATCTTGTAAAATGGAATCATAGTTCCATTCATTAAGTGAACTTAGAACTTATATATATCTGTATAGCACATGAGAAGAGTGCTGTTGTGAAATCACAGTTTGGTCAAACGAGACGCAAACGTCATCAGTAAGCCTCCGTGTGATGTTTTATAGACAGTATGTCAGCATATGTCAGCATAAAGTCAGCGTCCTCTTTTTGTTCGGAGCTGTGGGCTGTCACGTAAGCCGTGAGAATCCTTGGAACGAGGTCATGTGTGTGTTCGTGTGTGTGTAAGTGATAAGTCTTGTTGTGATGCAAGTATGAAAGCTTAGATAGAGATCAACATGGGAAGCCATCCTGTGTAGACCATTGTTATTCTGTTGTACAAAACCTTTCCAGAATACATAGAAAACCCATTATGGAGTTTGTCTAAATCCTTCAGAAGAACTTTACTATTCCCAAGACGATAAACTCATTGAACAACCATGGAGAATGTTTGAAGATACAAAAACAATTTCTCTGACTGTAAAAGACAGTCCACACAATCAAATGTTAGATGAGGATATTTCTGGTGGAGTACCTTGAGATATATTTATATATATATATATATATATATATATATATATATATATATATATATATATATATATATATATATATATATATATATATATATATATATATATATATATATATATAATACTTACTTATATACTTAGAAGACAAAGCTGCAGCTCTAGGTACAAACATCTCATCATGGGAACCACAGGAAAAGTCATCGTACTCAGATACATTTACTTTGCCAGCGTTTCACGGCTCATGGTCGCATCCTCAAGGCTAGAATAAAGATGCAAACGTGAACATTAAAAACAAGCCCTGCACAATCCATAAAAATTACGCAATATTTAATAAAATTCAATGAAGATCAGCATGTAGAAAACTTCAAAATAATTTATAACATCTGAAAACAGGAAAATATACTAAACATTAAAATCATGTACAAAATATTTGTAAGATTCTAAAATCAGGTCATGTTGTGCCTTATCCTCGCAAAGGACGGGCAGTGGCTTAAAGAATTTCATAAAAACAAACAACGCACCTTAGGCGATGAACAACTGAACAGAGGAGGATTGTGTATTTGAAGGCGGAACTATCTTTTTTATCATAATGGACTCCAAGATTGTTAGGTCGTTTTCATTATTTACTTGACCTGTAATTGTAAAGTCCTTAGCATCAATATATGTTTTACATAACTTAGAGTGGTTCCTGATATTTGATTGTTTGGGGGTTTGTTTATCTACTGCCCGTTCTAAGACTTATGCCCCTGTGAGAATCTGTTCTCACTTTGAGTAACCTTTTCATGCAACCCACAAAAGTCCCGTGATCACATCTCGGGCACCTATATTTATAAATAACATTAGATTTGAGAAGAAGACTAAGGCGGTCTTTCGTTTTGAACAAAGATCGTATTGTTAATGGATTTTTTTGGAACGATTTGAAGGTTCAACGCCGGGAATTCTTTAATAATTGTCAGAAACTTTTTTTCTGAAGAGGTCATCATGAAAAAAAGAGAAGCCATCAAACATTTTAAATGTTGGTGCTGTCAAAACTGATGGCACCTCTATAAAGGAAGAGAATATGAAGGGAGGTAAAGAAAAAGGAATGAAAGGGTTGCAGCTAAGAGCCCAAGGGACGCTGCAAAGAACCATAGCAATCTACAGTGCACCACGTGAGGTGCACTGACGGCACTACCCGCCTACGGGAGAGTTGAGGAATTGCTTCAGCTGAGGATGGCAGACTCAGTAAAGGACTGCTTAGGCCGAGGAGGACAGACCAGAAGTTAGGGCGGGGAAGTGAGGCGCGAAAGCAAATGGCTTATGCCGAGTAATAACATCAACAAGTATAAAACCTTCGGCCCCCAGCTGCAACCCCTTTCATTCCTCTCACTGTACCTCCGTTCATATTCTCTTTCTGCCATCTTACTTTCCACCCACTCCTACCAATTGTTTCATAGTGCATCTGCTTTGAGGTTTTCCTCCTGTTACACCTTTCAAACCTTCTTACTGACTGTCAGTTTCTTGTATTAAACACGTCACAAAGGTGGATGCATACCGGGTTAAAATCCTTGGGGGACGCTGTCTGAGAAAGATTAACGTAACTTTTTTTCCTGTGACTTTTTTCTGTGACTTTTTTTCCTGTGACTTTTTTCTGTGACTTTTTTTCCTGTGACTTTTTTCTGTGACTTTTACCTGTGACATTTTTACCTGGATTCGTCAACAGTTCTTTATTATATTTCTACGGACTCGCCATAACCCATAAGAAAGGCATTCTCAGACTCCCAGTTTTGTGAAATGAAGTCTCGTTCATTTTGACTATCAGAAACTTAGCAGGTTTGCTGACACATTTCCTAGGTAGTTTATAAAACACGCAGAGGACTATTTTCAGAAATTCTATAAACTAAATATTACAATGAACGACATAACGCTCATAAGCCAAGACGCGGAATCATTATTCACAAAGGTTCCTGTAAACGACATCCTGAATTTCATAAGTGAAAAAAAAGTTAAATTAATCAAGCTCCGTATAACCAATAACGTGCCTCTTTTAATTGAAAGGTTTACAAAGACTTGAATGTGGGATAGCCAGCCTGCTATTCCTGTTTAAGCCAATGTCTGCATGTACTTTAATGACACAATCCCACAGTGGTTTTGGTGCGACACTTTGATGACATTTTCACGTTCTGGAATAATAGTTAAGAAGATTTTGATACCTATTTGCAGCAAAATGAATTCACTTCTAGCATTACGTTCAAAACTGAATGAGAAAAGGACAGGAATTAGCCTGCTTAGATACATCAATATGGAATCATTCAAGTACAGTTTCAACGTCTATAGAAGACCAACGTTCTCTATTTCCTGCATTCATTTCCTGACTATCATGACATTGCAGTTTCATTGAAGACTGAGGTATCAATGTAATTTTTTTTTTCGGAGGACCAGGAACCTGTTCTGACGGTTACATAGACAACGGAGTCGATTTCATCTGTAAACAACTCAATCAGCTGCCTCACTATGTCGGTGGAAAAGCCATCAACCAAACCAATGGGCATAACAAAATAAGGGATATACCAGCAAAATAAAACTCCCGTACGTAGAGGCATTAAGAACATGTCTAGGAACATCGAACCTGACTACCCTTCTGCTTTCATATCGAAGAATCGCAGAGAATGCTCTTATTAATGTCCACCAAAATAAGAGAGAATTATGCCTATACAGCAGAGTTGATATCAACTTACACCTTTCTTGATGGGTCACTGGTCAAAAGTCACTGTGCACCTCCCATGGTCAAAAGTACAACATTGTTTCTAAATAAAGCAATGTTTCGAATACCACTGGTAACGAATCACTTATCATTTATAATTCTTCCGGTTGTATGCTCTTCGTGAGGTATAGTGAATTAGGCAATAAACGATATTTGTGGCTTAATATTTGTGTGAGTATATAGTATATATATATATATATATATATATATATATATATATATATATATATATATATATATATATATATATATGATCATATTTTTTAAAGCTACACCTAATGTGGTGAACTGGATATTTTATGATATTTGTGGCCTAATGTTTGTGAATATAAGAAAAACCCTTGGTGTATGAGACAAATTCGACAGATTCGTAAGTAGCCATGCTTTACAAAATTTACCAGTCTGCTATCATGGTGAAGATGGGTTGATATCGATTCTAAATACAAACCTGAATGGTGACAGGAATTTTATGATATTTGTGACTAATGTTCTTGAGAACTGGTGAAAAAACATTTATTAACCAAATTCTCTTGGATATCGTCAAGTCATCCATGAGATGTACAAACTGGACCAGTCAGCTATGTTGGTGAACTTAATGTATCGATTCTATATATACCACACAAGGAACATACACACATGACAACACACACTCTCTTGAGAACTGGTGACGGAACATTTATTAACCATATAATTCCTCTTGGATATAGTTATAGTCATCCCTATATGTATATGAACTGGATATTAAAGTATGTTGGTGACTTAATGTATATATATATATATATACACATACATATATATATATATATATATATATATATATACACATACACACACACACACACACACACATATGTTTATATATATATATATATATATATATATATATATATATATATATATATATATATATATATATATATATGTGTGTGTGTGTGTGTGTGTGTGTGTGTGTGTGTGTGTGTGTGTGTGTGTGTGTTATAGGCCCGATTTTCCAGGCCTATATTTTATTAAAGTCTCTGTTTTAAGAACAGAGGTTGGTACCTCGCTTTTCCCGAGACATGTATGGTAGCGTAAGCTGACTTGCTGTGTCAGCTGATCTGTCATCTTCACATCATAAGTTATTCATTGCCCCTAACTAAATTCTAAGGTCTACTGGAATGGGATACTCGGTTACAAAACTAAAAACTTTTTTGAAAAAAAAAAAACGAAAATAACTTCAAACAAGCTACGAAAAATGAAATCAAATGATTCAACATAACTATGAAAATCTTCTGAATAAGTTCCAAAACATAGACACCCAGTTGTTTAAGGAAATACAGAAATATCCCATCTGTCATCCAAATCATAAAGAGGTCACTCAATACATTATAAACGTCATTTCTTATTTGATTCGATTCCCTTCAGGTACGTGAAGAGAAAGAAAGGAAGGAATACTTCACGAAAGTCCTCTGGAACAAAGACTCCATCTGTGTGCTTCCCTGTGGCGCAGTTTCACATGTTAATTCTACTCAGAACGGATCATATTGCCCACTCATTTTATGAAACACTCCCATTATATGGGTTTTGCAACGCACATATGAAAACACTCTCGTGACATCGTTCGAGTTCAAGGTACGATAACACACTCCTTCTGTAAAACAAGACGTCACGAGGTACTTGGTCACACACGTACCTACACACTCAACGAGGGGGAAAAACCGCAGTGATATTCTATTCAAATCCTCATCTATAACCGGATCACCTTCTAGAACGTTCTAAGCTGAAATCGCATTTCCACTCCACGTGTTTTACCAGCAAGAGTTTTCTGTGAACATTGACTTCTTGTGGTACGCGAATGACACTCAAGCATTTTATTACATGCTGTGTTCAGTCATATGATCTTTCGAAAGGCTGATACATTCTTTTCAAGGGTCACTTTCGTGACCAGTTACAGGAGCTCAGTCCACGTACCTATAGGTGTCCCCACCTTAGTTACGATAACTGTCTACTCGAAAGCTCAGTAGTGGCCGACTGCAACCTCATCTCCAAAACATGATGCAAAAATTATATATCTTGTAACACAGATATTATATCACAATCAGTTCTTTAAAAACGCAATACTTGAGACCATTGCATTCCTGGTAATTTCATCACGCTGAATGGCCTGCGATTTCGCACGCCAACGGTGAAGGTATTTCCCAGCGATCTGACCAAGATGAATGGCTTGCGACTGCACAAGCCCATGTTGAATGCGGCACTCGCGAATCCTTTGCGCCAACCCAACGTCTCCCAGCAACTATGGCGATCTGTAGATGCCCTGCCCGACATCTCTCCAAAAGCCTGGATCTTCTCACAAAAGTGCAGGTCTATCATTAACAGTTTCCCATACATTATTGACGACGGTGAAGCTATTCCAGCAGCTCCGTTGCAAGGAAGTGGTGTCTTATGTAAGTCGGTCATATCGACAGTCATATCAAAAAGTAACTCGTCTATTCCCTGTGCCATATTATTACTGAACCAATAAGACTTCAAGTGCAAAGGTCATAAGGTCCCAATGTAAAACAATTCCAAGTTGCTACCTGGAATTTCCAGTCAACCCACTATCAGGTACACTAACTCTAAAAGGTTAGATATGAAAAATTATCAGAGAATATAGCACCCAAATTCAACATATATGATTCTGTTCAAAAACCACTCACACATTGACCTAAATTTGGATATTATATTCTCAGAGAGTTTTTCAAATGTTATGTGCCACTGTCCGATAATAATTCGACGTATGCAATCTCACAGGGAGCAAATAACGAGATAGATTAAACAAATAACGAGATATATATAAATATTTATATATATATATATATATATATATATATATATATATATATATATATATATATATATATATATATATATATATATATATATATATATATATATATATATATATATATATATATATATATATATATATATATATATATATATATATATATATATATATATATATGTGTGTGTGTGTGTGTGTGTGTGTGTGTGTGTGTGTGTGCGTTTTTCATTAATGATCCTAATCCCAAAATTCTCACAAGAGACTGAAGCTTCTCTAAGAGCTTGAAAGGCCGTTTGATAAAAATATTTTCACTTCATTTTTCACTTTGATAATAATATATTTGTAAGGTGAGCAACCAATTCGATAACCAGACACCAACGAATTATGGTGTCTAAAAGCAAAATAGACATAAGAGAGTGAAGAGCATTTTACAGAAACCTCATTAAGGATAAATGAGCCTATTTTAGATCGATTTTTAGTTTTCTGTAAAAGAAAACTATTGAGATGGCTTTGTCTGTCCGTCAGCACTTTATCTGTCCGCCATCAGATTTTAAAAACTTCTAAGGCTAGAGGGCTGCAAATTGGTACGTTGATCATCCACCCTACAATCATCAAACATACAAAATTGCAGCCTTCTAGCCTCAGTAGTTTTTATTTCATTTAGGGTTGACTACGAGTCGTGGGTCTGGCGCCGCTAGAGGTGCCAGCCGCTGACGCATCTTCTCTCGACCGCATCTGGTGAGCAACCGAGGGCTGCCCGGTCGTGGCTAATAGTTTCATACTGCAGCACAAGGAGAGTTTCATACAGCATTATCCGCTGTACAGAAAACTTGATTGCGCTGAAGAAGCTTCGGTGAATTTTAGTTTTCTGTAAAAGAAAACTATTGTTATGACTTCGTCCGTCCGCACTTTTTCTGTCTGCCCTCAGATCTTAAAAACTACTGAGGCTAGAGAGCTGCAAATTGGTATGTTGATCATCCACACTCCAATCATCAAATATACCAAATTGCTACCCTCTAGCATCAGTAGTTTTTATTTTATTTAAGGTTAAGGTTAGCCATAGATCGTTCGTCTGGCAGCGCTTTCCGGAGGCAGAATGCGACACACCTTTACCAGACCGCATCTGGCGAGCGACTAAGTGCTGGCCGGACCGGTCGTACCTAATAGTTTTATACAGCATTATACGTTGTACAGAAAACTCGATTGTTCCGAATGAAAAGAGTTTTGGAAAAAAAGATCATATGACCAGCTATCATTGCGGTAAAACATTGGAAGAGACACCATCAAGATTTTTTAAGACTCAGAGTCGTTTTGCCTAAATGGATATCAACTGGGACGGCTCTTCACTTATAATGAAGGAGAGATGAAAAATATTTGGGTACGTTTAAGCCCACTCTAGAAAATATTTTCCTAGAATAAACCTAGAAGTACGTCAGCAAGCAGTTAATACAAGTGACTTTCTCTCTCTCTCTCTCTCTCTCTCTCTCTCTCTCTCTCTCTCTCTCTCTCTCTCTCTCTCTCTCCTCTTCTCCGAATAAAAAATATCAGTGCTAATGACTTCGCAATATCGCCTGATTTGAGAGGAAGCAATTAATCACAGCTAAAAGAAAAACTGATTTTAATCAGTTCAGAACGAGCGTAGTTGAATGTCGTAAATGACCCTAACCAAAAGGAAAATAAAATGAGTGAGATGATTTTAATGAACACACGCACAAGTAGCCTTTATCAACCAAACGTCGCGCTGTGCGCATTACTTAAGGTTCTTTGCAGCATCCCTTCGGCCCCTAGCTGCAACCCCTTTCGATCCTATTACTGTACCTCCATTCATATTCTCTTTCTTCCATATTACTTTCCAATCTCCCCCAACAATGGTTTCATAGGGCAACTGCGAGGCTTTCCTCCTGTTACACCTTTCAAACCTTTCTAGTCTCAATTTCATTACAGCGCTGGATGACTTCGGCCAAATTCAGTGTTCTGTTCAGCCAAACGGCAAATGTCGAAATAGTCTTTAATAAGGACTTCACTTTGATTTTAAATTGTTTGTTGCTTGGGGACAATTAAATGCACCGGCAATCAGAGCCAAGTAGATGCTTACAGACGTCTTCGCGAGGTTTTCTTTTCCAAAAGGTGGCCGGGAAGCCAATCGAAGTTCCTCGAGATCTCTGAGTCTCTTGAGGGAAGGACACGAGATGTTGGTACAAAAAACATTTCTGCGATATATTGGTACCACAAATGTTCAAAGTAAGTTGTAAGGAATACACTATGAGATTCAGAGCCTTGAAAA
>NC_089782.1:58090452-58125452 GCF_040412425.1 Macrobrachium rosenbergii | reverse complement strand
ATGCGGGACACATTCCATTTGATTCGATTATTATAATTATTTATATGATTAGAAACTGGTTGAGCTCTGTTGGTCAGATCTTACTGAGCGTTTGTGTTGTATTAGTGTTTGAGAGAGTGATTTACCTGTATATATGATATAGAATTTGTCACAGTCGAGGCAAGGGATTTTGTATTCTCCTGTGTCTTTGGGGACTGTCTTATGTTTGACGTTAATTCGGGATTTGCGTAGGCTATTTGGGTAGGTAAGCACAAAAGGATTAGACTTTCCATGTGTCTGGGTCAACGTCTTAATCCTGTCCAGGTGTGGAATTTTGATATTTATGCTGAGAGTCTCCCTAGTCGTGATTTGAGGAAGTGGGTAGAAAAACATGTTGGCTTTATAGATAGCTTTCTCAATTATATGATCAGGGTACTTTAAGGATGACTGTAATAAACAAATAATTCTTTTATAACTCACATTTTGCACATCGATATCAACAAAGTCGAATTGTCTTTATTGTAACACTGGTTCGAAATGAAGCATTAAGAAGTAAAGGGACATGTGTCTAGATGCCGCATATATATAATCACTATCATTTCCTGCGCAGGAAACTTTGTATCAGTAAGTTAAGATTGTTTCATATTATTTGTTAGGTATATCTTTTACATCCACTCTTCATTATTTCCCTTGTTTCTTGATCTACTTTTCATTATATAAAACATTATTATTATTATTACTGTCAAATCCAAAGAGTCATCTGAATAACTTTCTTCGCACTAAGTAGATTTGTTAAGCTTTGCTTCTTTTTATTAGTATATGTCAATAGTTATTATTATAACGAACTTGATGGCATGCACTACGCTGCCATGGAACCTGGTCATGTCTCCCCTGCTCTCTCGATCCCCTACCTACCAGCCGCACCTGGGGCGGACAAACAGGTTTACAGGAGGGTGGAGTCATCATGTCTCCCCTAGCCTTCCGATCCACTACCTACACCATCCCACCCGGGGCGGACAAAAAGGTTTGCAGGAAGAGGGTGTACGTGTCATGTCTCCCCTACCTTCCTAGTCCCTTAACTACCCCGCCCCCACCCGGGGCGGACAAACAAGAAAGATCTACCCGGATTTTATTATTAAAGTTTGGAGCAGTCTTTTTGCGGTTATTGTGTTTTTTTTTTTATTGGTATCATTGTCATGAGCGTTTTATTTATCACCGTTACGATTCTCCCATTCTGTCGTAACAAACTTCGCTGTCATCCCGCTTGTTAGAAGTCATTAGTCTTGGTCCAGACTCATCCAACTTCCGCAAAGCTCTGATCAGTTTCCTGGCTACTTAAACAGTCAGTATATTTTCACTCAATTTCTTTATGTCAAATTGATTTATAACTTTTCAATGATAGATTCTGCGTGTCTGATCGATCGTACAGATGGTGTCGTCGCGTGCGTACAGTTTGAAGGTGAAACAAAGTATCCTCTATTCGAAAATTTTCCAAGGAATCTTTACGTAGATTACACAAAGGAAGAAGTTTCACTTTTGTGTTGTCGAGGTGCTGCTAAAACCTTTCAGTTGGTTATGTGTCCTTTGAATTCATACTTGTCCATATTCTATGCACGTCCCCAGATACACTCTGCCCTAGATACGTTTGTCTTCGAACGTTTATGTTGTCTACACCAAAGATGCATCTGTTCATTGGTTATATACAGGAGCACGCAGAGGAACGCCATGATATGATTACGATATAAGCTGATGACTGATTGGGCAGCGTCGTTTCTCGCCAATGCACGCATGATTAACTAGGATGGTTCGAACCTCATTTTGCCTGAGCAGAAGCGACCGTTTGACAGACCCAGATTTGCCACAGGAGGATTTCGCAGTTTTCCTCGATTTTACCTGATGGAAATGAAGAAACAGAGGAGGTCACCTGATATCGGGTCTCAATAACGTGTTCATTATTTGAGTTAACCATTGCCCGTAATTTCACTTATCTGTTTCATATAGATTTTGTTTATGGCGGAAGAAACGAATGGAGGAACATAACTGGAAAACAGAAAATAGCAATACAAATTCACTATGAAGATGATAGCACAGCATTATTAATAAATGTACTGAAAACTCAAATCAAAACTTGCATTTAAATAGGCGAGCAAAACTACAAAAACAAATTAAAGAAAAAAAAAATGGAAAATGATTGAATTAATCTTGTCTCCCTGTTAAAACGCACTTTGATAAGATATGTGAATGTGGAACTTTTATTTGCCAGAACCAAAAAGCTTCTTCCTTTACCTATTTCCTGATTCTGATAGATCTATGAAAAATTAGCATTTTGTACTTCCGATCTTATTTATTTAAAAAAATAGAAAGCCTTTTGAAAGGTAATAAAACTCGAATGTCCAATAAACAAATGAACGTCGTTGATCTCTGCAATAGGCCATTGAATTTCATTTATTTAAAGGATTGTAACAGTCAATTTCTCTGTGAGAGAGAGAGAGAGAGAGAGAGAGAGAGAGAGAGAGAGAGAGAGAGAGAGAGAGAGAATATCTCCGCTGAGTTCCCCCAAAATCCTATTGACTTTTGACCCATTAGAATAAATCGGTGGGAACCCCGACACTCCAAAGATTCCCGAAATGGAATTGCTTCATGGCCCTCTACCGTGACGTCCATCACTCGTGAAGGTCACTCGCTGTTTTACTTCGATGGAGTCATAAATACAAACTTTTTTCTCTGAAGCTTTTCGGCAATCCTTTCACTTACATCATATTTCTTTTGTTCGATTCTATTCTTCGTATATTTCTCATCGATTTTATCATTTGTCTACTCTTTCATTTAATGGTTTCATACAGTCAAATACAAAGTGCTGCTTTGTTTAATCTAAGAAACGGCCAAATGATTTCAATTCGTTTTTTATTTTCTTTTAATACTAGTAATTCTACCGCATCATCAATCCGCCAGTCTCTCAATCTTAGTTACATAGTATCCATGTTACCTGACCAGTGGCGGTTTTAGTTGGGGGGGCGTCTCCCCCTTCAGCTATGAATACCGCCCCTAAGAGTGGATTAATATCAAGCATCAGTGTCAGCAAAAATCAAAACTTATAATAATAATATTGAGAATACTGAAAACTTATCTCAGAACAACTCTGACTGTTGATAGACTTTCTAACCTAGCTATTATCCATGTGCATAGAGATATTGAAATAAATGCAGAGGATGTGATTAATAAGTTTGCTTCAGATGGCAAACATAGACTGGAATTTGTTCTTTAACTTTGCTCTCACTGTGCAAACGCCCAGTATATTAGCATAACAAATGCTTTACCCAGTTTTCTGTTTGTGAAACATGTCAATTAAATAGGTTATCACTTACCTGTGCCAAATGTGTATCGTTAGTTTATACTCCTCATAACATCAATGAGTATCAAAACAATTCCTTTCATGTAATGTAAACTACTAAGCAAAATTCCCAAATGATATGCCTCATAATTAACCTTCCCATATTTGATGTTTGAAGCTTAATTCCATACGAGACAGAATGTACGTAAGGTGTGGGTAGATTTGTTCTGCGGACAAAAATGACAGCGAAATATTGTAGACAGTAAAAGGTAAAATTCCCTATTTACGGGGTTGCCTAAGTTTGTATATATATATATATATTTATATATATATATATATATCTTATATATATATATATATTTTGTTTTTTTATAAAGAGAGAAGGAGCTTTTTGAGGAGAGAGAGAGACTGAGAGAGAGTTTTTTCCTTGCTAAAGATGTTCTAGTTTTTGTAGTATTGGAGTAGCAATAATGTCAGTAAAGAAAAAGTTATCAGATTTTCAAAAGTATCCAGTTATTGCAAACATGATGTTGTTGTGATGGTCAAGATGAAAACATCTGGTAAAAACCAGAAGGAAAATTCATGAGTCATCTATCTATGTATTATAATAAAATCCGAGCGGATCTTGTTTGTCCTCCCTCTGGTGACAGTTGGGGAGACATTACACAGCCACCCACACCCTGCAAACTGGTTTATCCAGCCAGGGTAGGGGAATGAGAGGGTAGGGGAAACATCCGCCCTCCTTCTGCAAGCCTGCTTGTCCGCCCAGGGTGGGGGTGGAGTGGGTAGGGGATCGGGAGGGTAGGGTAGACAGCAGCGCCGGGTTCCAGCGTTCGTAGCGCGCGCCAACAAGCTCGTTTTAGACAAATTAACGCTATTTCTTCTGACGTTACAGGTATGGTAGAGATTTTAAACTATCATGTTTTCAATAATCTTTTAAAATAATGAACTGGCGATGTTTCTAAAATAAATATGTCTCCAAAAGATGTATGATATATTTGTAGAGCTATTGTTTCCCAACGCAGTCAATAAACTAAATTCTTTACTAGATATTGCCCATGACCATCGCAGATGCAGTCTACTTCCTTTGCAATAAATATGCTTTAGTTAAATAACAATATTTCTTATTTTCACTGTTCACACATTTCTTGGTTGATAAAAAGTAAAGCGCATCAATGCAGAGGGATTTAAATTTCTATGTCTCTGTTAGTACTGAAGAAAGAAAGAACTTGAGTTAATACTTTATTGATTTGCGGTTATAAGGGTAATAAAGATATTCCTATCCTATTGACCTTCGTTTCAAAATAAATTTGAGATATATATCTAGAATAACATGAATATTTTAAAGTAATAAATAATAACCATGATATTTGGATTAGCATCCGTCCCTTTCTTATAAGGTAGTCCTTGATTTTAGAAGAGGAATTTCCCGTATGTGGTCAGTGTAGATCGCGTTGTGTATAAGAGACAGACAGACAGACAGGCAGACAGAAATTCCGGTGGGAATCTAAAGTGCATATCAAGGAAATAATTGAATTTCTCCCAACCCTTATAACGGAGAGAACTCTCAAAGTCTATGAACACCCCTCAAATGTAACCAATTGAAACATAACACTAATGAAGAGTTTCTTAAAAAGCAATACAATGCTGTGCACAATTAAGGTCAGAATCAAAGAGCATTGTTGTCTTTTCTTTTATTATAACCTTCCTTTGATTTATGGTATCCAATAAGACAAATGTATATCAGACAACTTGTATTGATTCTTTTTTTTTACTTTTCCTTCAAGAAAGAGCAAATGATAAATCTACTTGCCGACACCAGAACTTTATGCCTCACCTATTTTATTTCGACGTTATTAAAAGCCAACCGTTTTCCACCAGCTGATTCCTTATCTTTGCTTAATATTCATTGGCCATTGCAGATATAAAAAAAACCTGTACAAATACTTTTAATTTTTTTTTTTTTTTTGTGAGGAAAACCTTGACTTCCACCTCAGTTAATTCTTACTCTGTTGCAACCTGCCATCTTATATTTAATTCTTTATTTTGTGTTTCCGTTATTCTTCCTTCGTGTTCTTTTCACCACCTCTTTCCTGAAGGACTTCTCGTATCCTTTCTCTTCCAAACCACTTTAACTTCGCCTATTCGCCTCCCGTGGTCTCTCCATTTTCCTTCTGCTTTCTCTTCCTCATCTCTCAGTTTCCGGAAGACTGAGAAGGGCAAGCTTGTCGTTTTGCTTTTGTTCAATAATTACTGCTCACACAAAGGAATAATTTCCTCTTCCTCTTCGTTTTCTCCCCGTGGAAAGAAGAATTATAGCATAAATACGTTCTTCGTTGCTCTTCTTTCTCTTCTCTGTTTGTAACATCTTGTCTTCAAAGCATGTCAATGAAAGCTTTAATGATGGAATGTGACATCATATAGAATTATTCCTAGAAATGTGTTGTAGCTTGTGTTAGGTTGAGGTGAAAAACAATATGAAATTAAGCTCTTGATGAAACCTTTAGGTAATTAAATAAAAGCAAAGGAGAATATGGGAGTCTCTGTATTTACACACAGACACACGGACAGACAATACACACAAGTTTTTTTTTTTAAATACACATGATATATATATTTATATATATATATATATATATATATATGGCCTCGTATATATATATATATATATATATATATATATACATATATATATAGCATCTATATAGATTATAGCGTTTTTATATATATATATTTTGTGTGTTGTATAATCTTTCTTTTTATATATATATATATATAGATCTTGATTTATATATATATATATATAATATATATATATATTATATATATATATATATATATGTTTGTATAATGTAAATATATATATATATGGTATATATGTATCCTTTTCGTTCGTAAACTTACATTTCTCTTCGTGTGTGTGTGTGTGTATGTGTGTATGTATGTATGCATACTGTGCATGCACACACACACACATACACATAATACACACACACATACATACACATATGTTTTACTATATATATATAATATATATTTATATATAGTATTTCATATTGTGTGTGTGTGTGTATGTGTTATACATGTTCAATGATATAAGGAGGGAAGTTAGCACTAATGAAAGTGTTAAGCCCAACTGATGCTGGGAGGAAGAACTTAGAAACTCATTTTAGAATCGTTACTTGAATATAGTTAAGAAAGCCCGTGAGTTCATTATATTATATAATTTCCTCGCGAGTGTCCTCCCGCAAAGAGTCACCCGATAGAAACAAAACACTTTGCGTCAGAGAGACTTTTGTCGTAAGAATGAAGAACATTTGGGGCAAAATCCCCAATGTCTCGCCAGTGCGTCTTTTGTGATTTGGCTCAGAATTCGTAGATCTTCTGAGCCAAACCAAGAAAGGCGCTTTAGAGTCAGTCTACGGTGTTCATAAAAATTCTGATCCAGATTCATTACGATATCTATTATTCACTATTTTACTCACTTTTCCTGAAAAACAGTAAATATTTTCGAGTAGTATTTTTTTTAGAAAATATCAAAATGCAATGACTATCATCAACTGCATCAGTAATCATTCAATTTATATTTTTCTTCGTTTTTTAATTGACTGCCATTTCATATCTCTCTCCTATCGCCGTATTTTTATTGACTTCCGAAGCCCCTTGCTTATGTGTAGTACTACTCTCCATCTAAAATGTCCGTGGAATAGTGAAAAAGAGTAGACTGTGTGAGAACGCTTTGAAAATTTCACAAACGAAAACTTTGATTGCCTTATCACATTTTATGGTGAGATGGGCAGGTCAGAAGATAAGGTTTCAAAATGTTATAATAGAATTTATCCGAAAACTTGTTTATTTATTTGAATGAAAAGACCTTTTGCAATGCGCTTCAAAAGGCTTTGACTCCGATCCCTTAAAACAAACAAATAGAATAATAAAACATTTATTAAATGGAGCAGTTGAAGTGGAAAATATATATGATTTCTATTTTTAAACACTAACAAGAGAGAGAGAAAGAGAGAGAGAGAGAGAGAGAGAGAGCGCACTGGAAGGGAGAAGAGATAGAAAAATAAGGCATGTTTACCGATCATGAAGAAAATGTTTGGCGATGCACCAAAAGGCATATTTTATTAACTGGAATATTTTGAGAGAACGAATATTTGGAGCAAAAATATAAAACGGAAGAAAAATGAGCAGGGAAGAAAACATAGCGTACCATCGTTTTTCATATTTTTTTTCTAGGATTCCTGCAGATGGTTCAAGTAATTTCCATTGAAAATGCCATCACATAATGCTTTGTTCCTTTTATACGCAAAGAAATATAATAAAATGAGGTTTTAAATTCTTCATATTTCTCCTGCTAATCACTAAAGGTATCTGTACTGTAACAGAAAATAAAACAAAGAATATTCCCACAGATTTTTGCAAAATAGCGAACAGATACAAAATACATAAGAGAAGAGGATGTTTTGTATTAAAAGAAATAAAACACAGAGAGAGGAACAGAAAAGCCCATCAAACTCCCCACACTCTCTAACCATTTTAATACCCATATCCTGATCCTCCCTTAAAATAGGATTTAGAGATTCAGAATAACTGTATCCTTTCACATTATACTGCTGTTGACAGGTGCTCTTTCGCAGCTGTCTAATAATGTTATTTATCTTCAGAATATAAGTAAGAAGCGTCCTTAGACGTTGCGTGGTCGTATTGTTCACACATCTTAATTATAAACAAGTAAAAAATGCGCAATCGAGTTTTCTGTCCAGCCTATAATACTGTATGAAACTCAGTGTGCTGCAGTATGAAACTCCCAGCCACGACCGGATAGCGCTCAGTTGCTCCCCATATGCGGTCACGTAAAGATGCGTCGGCGGTGGGCACCTCCGGCAGTACCAGATGCACGATCCACAAAACATCTTCACATGCCCTGGCTTACCACAATTAAAACAAAGAAACTGTGGTGCTGGACTGACTTCCTATCCGTTTGATTATTGGACAGGTGGATACAAGATGGAAAATTGCGGTCTTCTATCACTCATTACTTTTTCAGAAACCACTGGCAGCAAAAATCAGGTCCTCTCTGTGACGGACAGACAAAAGCCCCCATCGTAGTTTTGGCATCCCAATGAAAAAACTAAAATCCATCGTCAGGCGCTGTTACAAATACTTCCTAACTTTTGGCTGAAAAAAGAAACGAAAACCTCATCCGACGCAAGTTCTGGTTTTTACCACCAAATCTACCGACTATCGGCGTCAAGACGTCATTCAAAAGCCAGAAAAAAAAAAAACCGTGACAACTACTAAAAATTGTCAGGGACAATAAATGATAGACTTTTTCAGCTTTCGCAATAAAAAAGTAAAAATTGTCAACTGGCTGTCGCAAAATTCCGTCAACTGCGCATAAAAACCGCTTTGGGAAGCAAAAATTACTTCATAAGATAAAGTCTTCTTATCTTCTGATGTCTCACCGCCACCTACCAGTCTCTCTCATTAACTAGTTCTCGCTGAGACTATCTTTCAAGCTACCACTAATGATTTGCACCCATCGCGAGTTCAAATCTCATTATCTTTCAAAAATAATAAAAATCCTGAACCGCAGATCTGGTAATAAAAAAAATACATACACACCATATAAAGGCGCATACAATCAAACATTACAATGCAATAGCCAAAACGAAAAACCACGAAGAAAAAAAAAAAAAATAGTAAATATAAATCCCCCTTAATAAAGGGTTTTAGGAGCCATACGTCGTTCTTATGGGTCAACAACGACGCTCGTGATTTTGTCCTGCCAGAACATAATTACCCTTTCACCTTAATTACATTAACTGCTGAGGCATCTCCTGTAAATAATGCTTCAAACATCAGATGAATGGGAAGGTTAATTATCCTTCACATATCTTTCGGGAACAAACCCAGAGTGATTTAATTACATGAAAGGAATTGTTTTCATACCATGATGTTATAAAACAAAAGAAACAAACACATTTCACAGAAAAATTAAACCTTATAATTGAATGTTACTAAAAGGAAAAAAAAAAAAAACTTTTGTTAAATCCACTAATAGCCCGCCACATACCAATTAAACGGTTGTTAGGAGAGCAAAGTGTGATCAAGGTCAGTCTATGTTTGCCATCGAAGCAAGACTTATTAATCACATTCTCTCATTAATTTCAATATTCATGCACTGGATAATCTAGGTTAAGTTAAGTCTTATCTGCTCAGTGAGTTGTTCTAAAGCTATAGTGTTCCTTTTGAACTAGTCGATAAATTCTAATATTAATAAAAGTTGCACAGTTTTTCTAACACTGCAGACAAATGATTAATCAAACTAATGAAAGGGCGGTATTTCATACAAGCTGGTCTAATAAAAAAAAAACTAAAACCCCACTGGTCAGGAAAATCAAACCCCACCCCTATATCACCCAAAAACTGCCTGATGATGCGGTAGAATTACAAAAAAAAAGGTTAAAAAAAACGAAAATTGAAATCATTGGCCGCGCCAAAGATTAAACAAAGCAGGACTTTGTATTTGACTGCCTGAAGCTGGAGCAAATCAGTAGAAAAATGATAAAATAATGTCACGAAATACCTCCCCATTGAAAAATAGAATCGAACAAGAGTAAAATATGATAAAATATCCAGAAAAAACGATCGCAGATAAGGGAAAAACAAGAAAAAAAAAAAAATTTATGAACTCCCTTTGTTCCTTAAAATAAAACGATAAGTAAAATCAAGTGATGGACAGTTTTTCTAGATGCAGAATATGAAGCAATGTTCCATTGATGGGAATATTTAGAAAAGTGTCCGGGGTTACACCGATTTATTCAATAACTGAGGTCCAAAAATAAAATAAAGGATTTTGAGAAAACTTATTGGAAATTTGACTATCTATCCTTATGTCTGGATCTCTCTCTTCATTAAATCAATCTCTCTCTCTAATGTCACTGATTCTCTCCATAAGAAGATGAAGAAGACAAGAAGAAGAGGAAAATAGAAAAGAAGAAAATAAGACTGAAGAGAGAAAAAGATTAATGAAAACAAAGAACAGGATAATAGTATGGATGCAGAGAAACTCATAGATTCTACATAGGAGGCAATACAGCAACATTTTTACCTATGAAGAAATAAATTATGACATGATAAATCAAAATAAAATCCCAAACAGGTTCGCGACCCGGATCTTCATACTGATGGGTCAAAAGAACAAGGAAAAAAAAAAAAAAAGAAAGACACAAATGCACAGACCTTTTGACCTTTGTTCAGGTTTGGTGAAAGATGTTATTACAAACATCCCAAGATATGTCACAATTATGAGATATATGGCAAATGTGCATATCTAGATGGCTATGAAGAGGAATGCAGCTATCTACATCCAAAAATATTTAGAAAATGGAAAGAAGGAAATGGATGTAGGTTTAATAAGAAATGTAGGTACATGCATCCTGTAGCCATGAAAAACCAAAATCAAAATCAAATACATATAAAAAATCAAGGTAAAAATGAAACAAATAAAGAAAAGAACAAAGATCATGTGATGAAGGCAAAAAACAAGCCAACAACACATTTATGAAAATGTCAGCACCACGATATGAGCCATCATACACCTAGATATAGCACAAGGAACAAGCAATGTATCTATGATGCTAAGGGATGGTGCAGATATGGAGATAAGTGCAGGTTTATGCACAAAGTGAATAAATATGAAGCTGGAAGAACAAGTATAATGGAAAAGTTGGATTTTTAATGTGTTAATTTCTGGAAATGAAAAAAGATCAACATATCAGAACAGGAAAGAGACATGGGAAAATCCTTTTATTACCCATATTAGATTATGGAGATAATACATAAAACCATCATAGTGATTTGCATGTTCAGGGTTTAGTTTCGAGTAACTCAAAAAGAAAGATAGAGTTCTTAGAAGAACTAACCCAAAATGAAAAAATAGAAATATTGAATATAAGTGAAACCTGGTATTCCCAAGAGACTGGTAATGATGACCAGATAAAGGGTTTCCAAACTTATAGATCAGATAGAAAAAATAGAAATCAGGGGGAAATGATGATATATGGGAGAGATGCCAATCAAGGAAAAATCTGTGAGAAATATAGTAACACAGAATGTGAATTAATAGCGGTAGAATTTGAATATGAAAAATTAGTGAACATTGTAATATATAGACCCCTAATACTAAAGAGTTTGACATAATAATTGAAAAATTGGATGAAATAAAATGTAGAAATCACAAGGACTGGACTATACTCCTAACCGGAGACTTTAACTTTCCTTTTGTAGAATGGAAAGAACGAATAGGAGACTGTGGTTGTATTTATACATATAAAAAGAGGACAATAGTAGTGCAGAAGATAAGAGGCAATTTGAAAAGCTATTAGATATGCTACTAGAACATAACATTCAGCAAATAAATCACCTACCAACAAGAAAGGATAATATTTTAGATCTAGTATTTGTGAATGAGGTGAACTATGTTAAAGAAATAATAGTATATAACACGAGTATTTCGGACCATAATGTTATAGAACTAACAGTCCGTTCCAGAACATTTGAAAACAGAGAAAAGCAAGAAACGAAAAAATGGGAAGGATATGGAAAATACAATTTCTATAGTAAGAATATAAATTGGTCAAAAATAAATGAAGAATTAAACAAAGAATGGGAAAATATATTTGTAAGTGATGATATACAGGTAAATACCTGATATATTATATAAAATATTAGAGGAAATAGTGGAAAAATATATACCGAAGAAAAAAGTAATCATCAGTCACATGAATTCCAAGAGACAGAAGGATCTTGTTCCAGAAAATTAGAAAGTGGAAAAAATTCTTGCAAAAGAAAAGAATGCATGGAAAGTGATGGAACTAAAAAGTAAGATAGAAAATGCAGAACAAAAGATTATACAATCAAAAGAAAATGAAAAATGGAACCTAGAAGAAATGACACTACAAAATATGAAGCAAAACCTTAAAATTTTTTATTCATATGCAAAAAGATGAATAAAATAAGAGTAGAAATAGGCCCTCTAAGAATTGAAGGGCGATTAACGAATGAAAAAATGGAAATATGTAACATATTAGCAGAAAGATATAAGAGTGAATTTACACCTAGAATTGAAAATGAAGATAATGATACAGAAATAAGAGATGAAAATACTGAATACTTATCAGATATAGATATTACAGAAGCCGATATTGTGCAGGCTTTTAATGAAATTAAAAATGGATCAGCAGCAGGACCAGATCAAGTACCTGTCATATTGTTAAAGAAAGTGGTTCATTCAATCGCAAAGCCAGCTAGTTAATATTATTAAGACAAAGTATAGATACAGGCAAGATTTATGATGAGCATAAATTAGCATTATTACTCCTACTTTCAAAAGTGGTTCAAGACTAGAGGCAAGTAATTATAGGCCATTTTCTGACATCTCATATTATGAAAGTATATGAAAGGGTAATAAAAAAAATATAATGAAACATTTAATGAAAAATAGATTTTCAATATAGGACAACATGGTTTGTACCCGGTCTTCTTACACTTAAACCCTCATTTTAGTCCACCATGAAATTCATATATAAAAATATGATAAATGAAAAAGATACAGATGTGGTTTACCTAGACTTTGCAAAAGCTTTTGACAAGGTAGATCATAATATATTAGCGAAAAAAAATGAGAAAACATAACATTGTTGACAAAGTAGGAAGATGGATAAAAGAATTTTTGCAAAACAGAAAACAGATAGTGATTGCAAACGATGAGAAATCGGATGAAGCTACGGTAATATCCGGTGTACCACAGGGTACGGTGTTAGCTGCATTGCTGTTTGTGATTATGATTGCAGACATAGACAGTAATCTTTAAGGACTCAGTAGTAAGAAGTTTCGCAGATGACACAAGAATAAGTGGAGAAATTGCTTGTGATGAAGATAGGAACTCCTACAAAGAGACCTAAATAAAATATATAAATGGGCAGAGATAAATAGGATGGTATTTAACTCTGATAAATTTGAATCAATGAACTATGGTGATAAAGTAGGAATGCTATATGCATATAAAGGACCTAATTTGAGACAATCACAAACAAGGAAGCTTTTCTTTAAAGATTTGTAATTGGTGTGATGTTGAATAGGAATATGTTATGCAATGATCAAATAGCTATTTTTCTATTGGCAAACTTATCAAAGCAAAAATGGGAATGTTGTTCAATATCACTTCAAAACAAGAAAAGCTGAACACATGATTATGCTTTATAAAAGTTCGTTCATTAGTCCATTTGAATATTGCAATATAATATTACCCACACTACCAAAGGATATTGCACAAATAATTTGTACAAAGGTCATTTACAGCTAGAATAGAAGAATCCACTCTTAGGACCTTGACTACTGGGAAAGACTACAATTCTTAAATTTATATAGTCTTGAAAGGAGAAGAGATTGATGACATGGTAATTCAAGCATGGAAACAGATAGAAGGAATTACCGAAAATATCATGGAACTAAAATTATTCAAAAAGAGCAAGCAAGGTAGATTAATAGTGCCAAAAACTATTTAAAAATTAAGGAAAGCACACAGGACATTAATCCATGCACCAGCATCGATAATGCAGCGTCTATTCAATGCGCTACCAGCTCATCTGAGGAACATAACAGGAGTGAGCGTAGATGTGTTTAAGAATAAGCTCGACAAATAACTTAAGATGCATCCCAGACCATCAAGACTGGAAGATGCAAAATATACCGGAAGATGCGTTAGCAACTTTCTGGTAGACATCAAAGGTGCCTCACACTGAGGGACCTGGGTCAAAAAGCACAAGGATTTTGGGATAAGCGGCTTTTTGTAATCAAAATTTCTCTCTCCTCTCTCAGGTCATCTTAAATTTGACTGTTACATTCCTTTAAATAAATGAAATTCAATGGCCTATGGCAGAAATCAACGACGTTCATTTGTTTATTGGACATTCTAGTTTTATTACCTTCCAAAAGCTTTCTATTTTTTTTAAATAATAAGCGAAGTACAAGAACTTAATTTTTCATAGATCTATCAGAATCAGGAAATAGGTAAAGGAAGAAGCTTTTTGGTTCTGCCAAATAAAAGTTCCACATTCACATATCTTATCAAAGTGTGTTTTAACAGGGAGACAAGATTAATTCAATAATTTTCCATTTTTTTTCTTTAATTTGTTTTTGTAGTTTTGCTCGCCTATTTAAATGCAAGTTTTGATTTGAGTTTTCAGTACATTTATTAATAATGCTGTGCTATCATCTTCATATTGAATTTATTGCTATTTTCTATCTTCAGTTATTTCCAGTTTCAATAGTTAAACAAAATCTATATGAAACAGATAAGTAAAATTACGGGCAATGGTTAACTCAAATAATGAACACGTAATGAGACCCGATATCAGGTGACCTCTGTTTCTTCATTTCCATCAGGTAAAATCAAGGAAAACTACGAAATCCCCCTGTGGCAAATCTGGGTCTGTCAAACGGTCGCTTCTGCTCAGGCAAAATGAGGTTCGAACCATCCTAGTTAATCATGCGTGCACTGGCGAGAAACGATGTTACCCAATCGGTCATCAGCTTATATCGTAATCATATGATGGCATTCATCTGTATTCCTGTGTATAACCAATGAACAGAATACAGTATCCTGCACATGAAACCATATGAACAGATGCATACATTTATTTCATATGTCCCTTTGATTCTTAATGCTTCATTTCGATCATAAACGCAATAAAGACAATATAAACGGATCTAAGTCAGAGTGTATCTAGTTGACGCATAGAATATGAACAAGTATGACTTCAAAGGACACATAACCAACTGAAAGATTTTTAACATGGACATTACAAAAGTAAAATTTCTTCCTTTGTGTAATCTATGTAAAGATGTTTGGAAAATTTTGAATAGAGGATAATTTGTTTCACCTTCAAACTGTACGCACGCGAGGACACCATCTGTCGATCGATCAGACACGCAAAATCTATCATTAAAAGTTATAAATCAATTTGACATAAGGAAATTGAGCCCCTGAATGAAAATATACTGACTGTTTAAGTAGCCAAAAAACTGATAGCTTTGAAAGTTTTGTTGGACCAAGACTTGGAAACAAGCGGGATGAGTCAAGTTTGTTTTGACAGATAAATAAAACGATTAAAAATGACAATGATACCAATAAAAAAAAAAAAGAAATAACGATAAAAAGATCTTCTAATAATAATAAAATCCCGGTAGATCTTTCTTGTTTGTCCGTTCCGGTGGATTTGGGGTGGGTAGTTAAGGGATCAGGAAGGTTGGGGAGACATGACACATCCACCCTCCTCCTCCAAACCTTTTTGTCCGCCCCTGGTGGGATGGTGTAGGTCTTGTGGATTAAGTTACAGGGAGACATTTGACTCCACCCTCCTGTAAACCTGTTTGTCCGCCCCAGGTGGCTGGTAGGTAGGGATCGAGACGTTGGTTGTTTGACCAGGTTCCATGGCAGCGTTTGCATGCCATCAAGCTTGTTATAATAATTACTATTGAAATATACTGATACATAAAAGCAAAGCTTAACAAATCTACTTAGTGTGAAGAAAGTTATTCAGATGACTCTTTGGATTCGACAGTAATAATAATAATAATGTTTTATATAATGAAAAGAAGATCAAGAAACAAGGGAAGTAATGAAGAGTGGATATAAAAGATATACCTAACAAATTATGAAACAATCTTAACTTACTGACATACAAAGTTTCCTGCACTCTTAAAATGATAGTGATTATATATATGCGGCATTTAGACACATGTCCCTTTACTTCTTAATGCTTCATTTGAACCAGTGTTGCAATAAAGACAATTCGACTTTGTTGATATAGATGTGCAAAATGTGAGTTAAAAAAGAATTATTTGTTTATTACAGTCATCCTTAAAGTACCCTGATCATATAATTGAAAGCTATCTATAAAGCCAACATGTTTTTCTACCGACCTCCTCAAATCACGACAAGGAGACTCTCAGCAAAATATCAAAATCCCATTCACCTGGACAGATTAAGACGTTGACACAAACGGTGGAAAGTCTCAGGCCCTTTGAGGTTTACCTATCCAAATAGCCTACGCAAATCCCGAATTAACGTCAAACATAAGCCAGTCCTCAAAGACACAGGAGAATACAAAATCCTTGCCTCGACTGTGACAAATTCTATATCATATATACAGGTAAATCACTCTCTCAAACACTAATACAACACAAACGCTCAGTAAGATCTGACCAACAGAGCTCAACCATTTTCTAATCATATAAATAATTATAATAATTGAATCAAATGGAATGTATCACGTATAATTTATAGCAGCAATTGTCCATTCAGAAGCCAATTCGAATGGTAGAATTATCATTGATCAAAACAAAAAATACGATGAACCTCTTAAAAGGAGCCTGGGATTCAGATCTGACTGATAAGATCTTCCTTAATCGGCGGTAAACAAGATTAAGATGAAGCTGTCAACAGGAGTGACGCAGCGGCCGACTTCTGGAAAATTTCTTCAGCTGGATAAATGCCGCTGCTCTGTACCTCTTAATTCATTACCTGTCAGTTGAGGGGAACAGTTGTTTCCAAAATATAATGTTGTAAAATCTACCCTCTTTGGTGTTTTTGTGGGCAACCTTTATTAGATAGAATTCTGTTTTAACAGAAAATATTCTATAGTCAAATATATATATATATACACATACATATACATATATATATATATATATATATATATATATATATATATATATATATATATATATATATATATATATATATATATATATATATATATATATACATATATAAACAAATTTATCACTTATACACGTATGACTTTTATACTCAATATATTATAGCTGCAAATATCCCTTTATATCGAAGTTACTATTCCTACTTTTAGACGGTCGATATTGACCATTCAGCAGGATTCGAACCTGGGCTTTTAGTTCTTTTCAAGCCTGGGGTAAGAAAGCGCATCAACCCGTCCCCATCCTTTTAAAACTGGCCTTTGCAGACTCATATTCCAAATGCAACGATGGAGGTGAAAGTTGCAGAAACGGATTCTGGACTTCATTTACCTACGAAGTAACGAAGACGTTGGGACCTCAGCATCAGGTTTGCCTACCAAATAATGAGTATAAGTTTCCGGCTGATCCTGTTGCTTTCAAGACCTCTTCTTTCGGTCTGTCTTTTCACTCATCCAGTTCATCTAAGCCCTTTCCTTATCGCTGTCTCATTTCGACACTTTCGTAGAAATGAAGTGTAGAAGCGTTTTTTGCAAAGGTGCATTTCTTGCCGAAAATTTTAAGGTGTTTGTATGTTATGGTATTTATAAGTTTATCCTTTAGATTGACATTTTTGAGTGAAGAAAAGATCGAAATGTGGGATGGGCCACGCTACTAAAACGTTATCGTCTTCACCATCATTATCATTATGAGTGCTGTTATTGCTGCTAAATGTCCCTTTTGATGGTAGAGTTGGTAGGAGTGGTAGGGCTTGCTCAGTTTTCTTCATTGGTCTATTTTTCATTCGACATGATCCTTTTTCATTAGTATGCATCTGCTTTTTATTACCTAATATTTTAAGTTTCCTAAAGTCCTTTGCAGTCTCTATTTGGAATATTCCGTCAGGTATTTGCTAAATGATGCGTTTTTCTGTCAGTGCTGACAGGTGTTTAGTGATATAGTTTAACATCAGACAACATGAATCACATTTTTATACGAAACTGTATTGTTGCCAGTTAAATTAAGCCTTTGATAAAACCGAAATCTGAAATGCTTTTCCAGACACATTCATTGCCGCATATTTTCTCGCCTTTGTAAAAATTTGTTCCTCCGAAAAAACTAAATTACTCATTACTTTCTTTTTATAATAATTGTATTATACTAATGACTTGCATTTGAAGTGTATTTCGTTGGAACCATTTGCTATATATGTTAATCTTTTAAAGCAAGAATGAAAAATAATTGTATCAGCAGCGCCGTGTTTTCTAAAATTGAATTAACGGAATTAATGATATCAAACGGAAATTCATCACCTTTGTTTCTCTCATTCAGATATTTGAAGAGTAAAGAAACCACAGAATTAAGAGGGACCTACATTCGTTAAAAGTCATTATCTTATTATAGGTTTTACAGGATGTTTTAGTTTATCTTCTTATTTTCATTAATGAAGAGCATTATTTTAACTAGAAATAGCAGAGAAATAAATGCAACCATTTGTTCCGGCATGGATGAAAATTCCTACTTTAACCACTTCAATTGATTTGAGTCTTTGTCTAATACCTATGACAAGCTCTATATACTTTCCTTAGGTCGTATGTGTTTATGTGAACAAATAAAATTGGCTGCAGTTTCTGTAAAAGGGTTTGTTATAAACTATCACAGATGAATATAACGACACAAAATGTAGTAATCGATGTCTTTCTCCTACCATTATTTAATTGAAATTTTAAATTGAAAAGGTTCCCCATTTCATTTCTTAAACTGAGAACCTTCTGGTTTTTCTTTATAATACGGTACAAAAGCGGTAGTAAATATAGGCGATGACATTATTATCTACCACTTCTGTTCGTCGAGTCGTGGGGAATCGAGGATTTATGAGGATTCCTCCGTGTTTATGTAATTTACATTTTTGTGCCTGTGAGAATTAAGCAAGTTTACTCACTCGTACCCTCAGACACAGACAGCCCAGTTGATACTTCAAGAATGAAATACCTTTGCTGAGTAAGAAAAAATAAAAAAATTAACTATGTATTTCTAGAACAATATAAGAACGGTCATAATGTAGCATCTGTGGATGCGCTTAAGTGTAGGAAACAATTTTACTTACTGTCAATGTTATTCAATAAAATTAGCACAAAAGTAATTTAATATTTTTAAGAGTCTGTCAAGTGGGCATAATTTTGTATTTGGAGCCATGTTCATTGACTTGGGACTTAATTTTTGTGACATTGTGATGATTCGGTCTCAAAAAAAAAAAAAAAAAAAAAAAAAAAAATGGAAAAACAATTCTCACTTCCGTGTGGAAAAAAGACAGTTAAAATTTTTTTTTTCCATTCTTTATACCAGATGAACACTGTGGTTCCAGTGCACAGTAAATCATCAGTTTTATTCCAGACAACATAAATTCTTTCTTTCTTTCTTTCTTTTTTAAATATTACATTTCATGCTCCTAAGAAACAAATATATACAGACAATATATTATATGTAATTATAACTTTCTAACGCACTACATTTCTTAGTTGAGAATTACAGTCAAATTAGAACAACCATTTGTATATTAGTCATTATCAAGAATAAATGTCAAGATCTAACTAAATGTAAAAATGAAGAAATAAGTGGTCACAAACGGTAGGTCTTCCAGAAACCCAACATTCGTCCTTGATGAACGATCCTGTAGCCTAAGGAAATGATCCCTTGAGAAGTGAGGTATAATTTCATCAATAGCACAATTAATCTCTCTCAATCTCTTCTCTTCTTCTCTCTCTCTCTCTTCTCTCTCTCTCTCTCTTTATTATTTTGCTTTTTCAAGGCTCTGAATCTCATAGTGTATTCCTTACAAATTACTTTTGACATTTGTGGTACCAATATATCGCAGAAATGTTTTTTGCACCATCATCGCGTGTCCTTCTCTCAAGAGACTGAGAGATCTCGAGGCGCTTCGATTGGCCTCTCGGCCACCTTTTGGAAAAGAAAATCTCGCGGCGACGTCTTGAAGTATCTACTTGGCTCTGATTGTCGGTGCATTTAATGGTCCCCAAGCAACAAACAAGTTAAAATCAAAGTGAAGTTCTTCTTAAAGACTATTTAGACATTTGACGTTTGGGACCTGTGAGGTCATTCAGTGCTGAAAAGGAAATTGAGACTAGAAAGCTTTGAAAGGTGTAACAGGAGGAAAACCTCAAAGCAGTTGCTCTATGAAACAATTGTTAGGGGAGATTGGAAAGTAATATGGAAGAAAGAGAATATGAATGGAGGTACAGTAATAGGAATGAAAGGGGTTGCAGCTAGGGGCCGAAGGGATGCTGCAAAGAACCTTAAGTAATGCCTACAGTGCCACGTTTGGTTGATAAAGGCTACTTGTGTGTGTGTTGATTAAAATCATCTCACTCATTTTATTTTCTTTTTGGTTAAGGTCATTTGTGACATTCAACTACGTTCGTTCGGAACTGATTAAAATCAATTTTTCTTTTAGCTGTGATTAATTGCTTCCTCTCGAATCAGACGATACTACGAAGTCATTAGCACTGATATTTTTTATTCAGAGAGAGAGAGAGAGAGAGAGAGAGAGAGAGATGGAGAAGTCACTTATATTAATTGCTTGTTGACGTACTTCTAGATTTATTCTAGGAAAGTATTTTCTAGAGTGGGTTAAATGTACCCAAATATTTTTCATCTCTCATTTAGTAAAAGTGAAGAGCCGTCCCAGTTGATATCCAATTAAGCAAAATGACTGATTCTTAAAAGATCTTGATGGTGTCTCTTCAATGTTTTACCGCAATGATAGCTGGTCATATGATCTTTTTCCAAAACTCTTTTCAAGTTGGAAAACAATCGAGTTTTCTGTACAAGTTATAATGCTGTATAAAACTATCAAGTACGACCGGCCAGCACTCAGTCGCTCGCCAGATGCGGTCGAGTAAAGGTATAATGTTGCACTCTGCCTCCGGAAAGCACTGCCAGACGAACGATCCATGGCTAACCCTTAACCTTAAATATAAAATAAAAACTACTGAGGCTAGAGGGATGCAATTTGGTATGTTTGATGATTGGAGGGTGGATGATCAACATACCAATTTGCAGCCTCTAGCCTCAGTAGTTTTTAAGATCTGAGGGTAGACAGAAAAAAAGTGTGACGGGACAAAAGCTATCTCAATAGTTTTCTTTACTGAAAACTAAAATCGATCTAAAAAGGCTCCTTTTATTTTTAATGAGTTTTTTGTAAAAAGCTCTTCACTCTCTTATGTCCATTTTGCTTATAGACATCATAATTCGTTGGTGTCTTTTTATGGAATTGGTTGCTCACCTTACAAATATATTATTGTCAAAGTGAAAAATGAAATGAAAATCTTTTTATGCTCCTTTCAAGCTTTTAGAGAAGCTTCAATCTCTTGTGAGAATTTTTGGGATTAGGGCATTAATGTAAAATGCACACACATACACACAGACCCACGACAATATATATATATATATATATGAAATATATATATATATAGGCTAGAATATATATATATATAAATATATATGTTTGATGATATATATATATCATATATATATATATATATATATATATATATATATATATATATATATATTATATATATATCTGATAGGCGGACAGATATATGCATATATATATATATATATATATATATAATATATTTCTTATATATATATAAATATATATATATAAATATATATCATTATATAATATGAGGTTTATATAAATATGCTCTTCATATATATGTATATTTTATATTATATATATACCAACTGTGATATACATATATTATGTATGCTGGTGTCCTTTAATATCAGTTGGTTCTCACCTCAGAAATAATTTATTTTCATATATGAAAAACAAAGTGAAAAATTTTTAGTTGATTACTTGTTGGCCGTGTGGTTAAAGCGCACGTCTTAGTCCTGAGTTCTTGTCTTCCAGTTTGAGCCCACGAGACGAGAACTTATTATCAACTGGGAAAGGAAAATATTCATTTCTTTTGAGGTAACAGCTTAATGACTGTATATGAATGAAAATATATTCATATATATTTCATATATATATATATATATATATATACACACACACATATATATATATATATATATATATATATATATATATATATATATGAATATATATATATATATATATATATAAATTATATATATATATATATATATATATATATATATATATATATATATATATATATATATATATATATATATATATATATATATATATATATATATAATGGTTGGAAATGTTTAATCTATCTCGTTATTTGGCTGGGTTACTGTGCTCTCTGTAAGATTGCATACGTCGAATTATTATCGGACAGTGGCACATAACATTTGAAAAACTCTCTGAGAATATAGTATCCAAATTCAGCGTGGATCTTGCAAAAGCCATTCACACACTTAGGTCAATGTGTGAGTGGTTTTTGAACAAAATCATATATGTTGAATTTGGGTGCTATATTCTCCGATAATTTTTCATATCTAACCTTTTGTAATCATTAACATCATTACAAAACTATACAGTGGCTGCTTTTGCACAGTGTGAATATTTCTGGTTCATTGTAACCAATCTCGATGCAATTTAAGCAGAAAGTTTGACAAGTATTATATACCTTTTCATCCAGTCAGAAGCATGTGAAAACCGCTAGAGCTTTTCCTGCTGTTCGTCATAAGGATAGCAAAATATTGGCTGAAGAGATGACACTCGCACGTGATGATTAAAGTTACTTTAACAGAACCGGATTTTCTCCAGAAAATGATGTCATCAAAAACAGTACAGTAGAACACCAGCACCATCTCTTGGCGCTCTGACAAAGCAGCACCAGATCGAGCTCAGGCAAGAAGGTCTGAGCTTTCGGATCTTGCTTGTACCTTTTTTGGACACAAGCAGTCATAGATACCCCAATAGTTCCATTGAGGGTGGGCTCGTTCGGAGGGTGATAGGGTACGACTTTGCTGCTGGACTGTTTTCAGACCAACGGATAACTTCAGGATCTGAATCTCTTGAAGCTAACTGTGTACCAACTTCTGATTGTTTCACTATTTTCAAAGTTTTCTTTTTTTTTTTTTGATCTCACTGTAAAAA
Organism: Macrobrachium rosenbergii; assembly: GCF_040412425.1. Classification (NCBI taxonomy): domain Eukaryota; kingdom Metazoa; phylum Arthropoda; class Malacostraca; order Decapoda; family Palaemonidae; genus Macrobrachium; species Macrobrachium rosenbergii. The sequence goes on along the minus strand of NC_089782.1, from coordinate 58,102,269 downwards.
ATTGTAAGTGAGAACAGTTAACAACGAACAATTGACAATGCATATACAAAAGATGAGTTGTCCTTACATGTAAAAGATGTAAAGCGTTACTGGATTCTCTCTGTTGTGACTGAAAATGATAAATGATCTAAAATAAAGCCCTAATAACTGTTGTCTGATAGATCGTTTTAGAATTCACATGGATTTTAATGTTACTGTACGCATGTTTGAGCTGAGTACCTTCTTCGGAAGGCTAATTTAGAAATAAAAATTAGGAGGAAGATAAAACACTGCTAATAAATGCAAATCTACAAACGAACATAATCCAAAGGACCAGAAAGTAGATTCATTTGTCATTGGTTATGCAAAGCCTTTTTCTAGTTCTATTGTTCACCTTTTAAGTGTGTCATACCACTTAAACCTTCGAGAGTTCGACCATATTGAAGAGGAAAAAGTTATCATGAAAAAATCTTGCTTCATATAGATGTTTTCTCCTGTTTCAACCTTTAATATGTATTTAGACAACGGATGTACTTTCCATACCTTGATAATCTCCGACTTGTCACACGAGAGCATATTACTCACAAAGCCTGTATTCTTTATACGTACAGTTTTACCTGTAAGGCTTAAATATTGACTGTTCTGCCTCTGTATCTCCCACTACCGAAACGCAGAATATGGAATGAGGAAACAAAGATTTATGACTGGAAATTAAAATTCGCAACAAAGATGACCTGGCTAAATGTGGTACCTATTGAGGCATTTCACTTGCGTTAGTTTTAAAGAAAATATCCAGTATGCTTGTCTCAATGAGCTAGAAAAGATTTTGACAGCATGATCAGAGATGGAAAAGATGGTTTTAGAGAGGAAAGTGTTGCACTTTTCAATTGTATGTATCAAGACGTATTTTGCAGCAGTGTACATAAATAAAAATCCCCTTCTGTTGACTTTAGTTGATTGTGAGAAAGCGTCTGAGAGCGTCCTCAGACTAATGTTATGGTACATCTGGCGTCATTATAGAATCCCCGTTATATGCAAAGCATATTGAAATTATCCATGAACAGAGCAGCTGCAAAGTTAATGTTGATGGGACCTTGTCAAGTAAATTTGCAGCAGATGATGAAGGATACAAGGGCTCACAGGTTTCATAATGAAACAAGTAAAAAGTGCGCCGACGTTTCTTCGGCGCAATCGAGTTTTCTGTACAGCTATAATGCTATATGAAATTTTCAGCCACGGCCCATAAAACCCTTAGCCGCGGCCCATGAAACTCAGCCTCGATCCGGTGATGGCCTGTGTTGTTGGTACCTATAGCGGTGCCAGAAGTACGATTATAGCTAACTTTAACCTTAAATAAAATAAAAACTACAGAGGCTAGAGGGCTGCAATTTGGTATGTTTGATGATTGGAGGCTGGATGATCAACATACCGATTTGCAGCCCTCTAGCCTCAGTAGGCTTTAGATCTGAGGGCGGACAGAAACAGTGCAGACGGACAGGATAAGCCACCTCAATAGTTTTCTTTTACAGAAAGTAACTTGAGACTTGGAAAATCCAGTTGATGCTGTTTTAACCCCTGAATCTCCACAAGATTTGCAAAGCTTCCATTACAGAACAAATCATATACCTAGAGAGAAGGGATTCAAGACGAATCTAAGAAGTGAAGTAATGAGACAGAGCAAAGGGATGAAACGTTACGTGGATAAAGTATTAAGGAGCACAAATCTCAAATATTCTGGATCAATGATATTCATTACAGGTACTTTTGAGCTGATATTCAACAAATCGTATAAGATTTGGGGATCTAAAATATTAAAACTGCGTCCGAAATTCGGATTATGTATAAGTTTAGCATGACAATGAATGTATATCCAGAGACTTTGTTGATTTGAGAATAAAACCTCAAGAAAAATTTCAGGAATAAGCTGGATAGAGTAAGAAAGGATACCATTAGGTAAATTACGGAAGTTCCAGATGTAGATGGGATCATGATAAAAAGGGGATTGAGATGGCTTAGACATATCCTTCGCACAACCCCAGAGAGGATGGTATGTGATAGTGTCCAATGGGGTTCCGTGGGCACTCGAAGAACTGGGAGATCCTGGCCTACTTGAAGACGAACCACGAGAAAGGAGGCTGGAGATAGGCAGAAGCTCTTTGTGGCAAGCGGCGTTGGAGGAGAAAGATAACAAGTCTCTTCTTTTCCCTTGTTTGAGTTCGAGTAGCATATTTCGTAAAATATGGCTGAAAAATAGATCATTCAGTCATTTTCTGAATTAATTTCGGAATACGGCGTGTTTAACAAAAGCGGTTAACTAAAACGTACATAAAAATAATGGTAGTTTTTCATTAAATATGAATCATAATCCAAAAACTCTCTCCATGATGTCGGTTGTATGTCCTGCTTGCTGAATACCAGACCATTAATCAACCTTGCCTCCCTACCATTTCAATTCTTTTATGAAAGAACACCTCTTGATAACAATGGAATATTAAGCAATATATAGTTTTCCACACTATTTTCTCTTCATGATACACTCCGTTTATATATACTTACTTTGAGTTGACAAGAATTAATTCAGAATTTTTCTAAACAGTTCACTAATCATCAATGCGTAGCTTATCTATCAAGTGCTATCCACTGTTCACAATTCACATCTGGAGAACATATGCCATATTCACTACAAATGATACTACTGTTGTTACAATTGTGAGGCTGCAAAGCTAAAAATATTACCCAGCCAATTGTTCTTCCGATGAGCATCATAGAATTCAATTATCTATCCAGTAAAACTACCATCCATAAAGCTTTCATTTCCCGACAATTAGATACAGAGGGCGAAAATTTAGGTATTATACAGTGAAAGAAAAAGTGACACAATTAAATTTGTAACGAATTTCTGTGATATATTGTCAGAAATGTTTTTGATTTAGGTCGTACAATATAGGCAGACCTTTCTTGCTTTTCAGGATCTCTGTTCCTGTGGCAACATAATAAGCAAAAGTATTTCATCTGCTCTCTCTCTCTCTCTCTCTCTCTCTCTCTCTCTCTCTCTCTCTCTGCTCTCTCTCTCTCTCTCCCTCACCCCCCCTTCCCCCTCTCTCTCTCTCTCTCTCTCTCTCTCTCTCTCTCTCTCTCTGCTGTTTTCAAAACTTGTACTGTCTTCCTTGTATATATTTTCTGCATTTGACTAACTCAACAACATTTGACAATTTACAATTATTGAGCGATTTTTTAATTTTTTTCTTTAGCCGTGTAGCCAGACTGTAGCCTAGATATATCTTGATTAAACGTTCGAAAAGCCGAGGAGAAGTCCTCTGAAGCTGCATAAAGATTGCGCCTTTGAAACCAAGAGGTTTAATAAACGAAAGATGAGGATTATGAAGGTTGTCTTCAGGGTAGAGGTCATAATATGATTGAATATGCTGGTCATATTCGCTAGATCTATTAATTTAAAATAAATATTCACCATGTCAAGATTTTAAGAAGCGTATTAGATCTCGTCTTATGGACAGTAAAGACGATATATCCATCAATATCCTGTTAAGGAATAACATAGGTGTGAGGCAAGTGCTTGCGAAATACGAGATTTGTAAATAGATTTATCACTCAGTGTAACTAGGGATGGATAAAGACTTTGTCTTTTATCATTCCCTTATCATTTGAGAACTCTTCTCTCGTCTTTCCTGCTGCTCTCAGTTCTTGACCATCCTTATGACCATGTGCACTGCAACTCTACCATATATAAAGCAAATTCTGTATCAGCTTTCTTGAAGATGTCTAAGACAAATCCGTTCAGGACTCACACATTCTTTTTCTTCCGAGGCATTTAAAACATCACATATATTTCAAGGAATTCGGTCATGCAAATATTATGTACGTTCGAACCGAAATGAATTAGTATTCAGTTTCTACAGTCAGGTCGTTAAATGTGAATTCTGGAGGTTTTCCGTGTGGAAAAATAAGCAAAAGTATCAGAGACCGTACATATTGAGACTTGATTGCGGGTGGCTAATATTTTGCATAATCTGGAGGATGTGGCTAGTCATATCCTCCAGATCGTTCTCTCTCTCTCTCTCTCTCTCTCTCTCTCTCTCTCTCTCTCTCTCTCTCTAAATCTCTCTCTCTCTCTCTCTCTCTCTCTCTCTCTCTCCTCTCTCTCTCTCTCTCTATAAATATATATATATATATATATATATATATATATATATATATATATATATATATATATATATATATATATATATATATATATATATAATCAATCAAGCTACAAACGTCCCTTTAATATCAATTCACTCTACCTCGGAGTAATATATTTTCATATATGTTTACGAGAAAATTTTTAGTTGATAATAAGTCCGTCCGTGGGATCGAACCAGCGGACGAGGAATCAGGACTACAGTGACACACTAACCAGTCGGCCACAAAGAGAGGTATAAGTGAATACCATCTCCCATCAACCCACACGTCGAACTCAGGTGTTTTGCGTTTGGAGACGATATCCACCACCTCTGCCATGTTGACCCGTGCCATAACCATGACTGTTATCCTCGTTTACAATCGAAAGCTACAAGCGTAGTCATATCTATGACTACCGAAGGGTACAGATTGTTTATCACGTGGATCGAACCAGCCGTGATTCAGTATACAATCAAAAGCTACAAACGTCCTTTAATATCAATTCACTCTACCTCAGAGTAATATTATTTTCATATATGTTACTACAAACGGAATTTTCACTCTTGATAATAAGTCCAGTCCCGTCCGTGGGATCGAACCAGCGACGGACGAGGAATCAGGACTACGGTGACACACTAACCAGTCAGCCACAAAGAAGGTATAAGTGAATACCATCTCCCATCAACCCACCCGTCGAACTCAGGTGTTTTCGTTTGGAGACGATATCCACCCACCTCTGCCATGTTGACCGTGTAGTGCGTTTATGCACGTAGCCATCATTATTAGTTTATCCATCACCGTGATTCATATACAATCAAGCTACAAACGTCCTTTAATATCAATTCACTCTACCTCAGAGTAATATATTTTCATATATGTTACCGAAGGGAATTTTTAGTTGATAATAAGTCCACCGTCCCGTGGATCGAACCAGCGACGGACGAGAATCAGGACTACAGTGACACACTAACCAGTCGGCCACAAAGAGAGAGGTATAAGTGAATACCATCTCCCATCAACACCATGAACTCAGGGTTTTGCGTTTTGGAGAGCGATATCCACCCACCTCTGCCATGTTGACCGTGTAGTGCGTTTTGCTTGCGTAGCCATAATATGATAATTTATCACATCACCGTGATTCATATACAATCAGAAAGCTACAAACGTCCTAATATCAATTCACTCTACCTCAAGTAATATATTTTCACATATGTTGCCCGAGGAGTACAGTTGATAATAAGTCCACCGTCCAGTGGGATCGAACCAGCGACGGACGAGGAATCAGGACTACAGTGACACCTAACCAGTCGGCCACAGAGAGGTATAAGTGAATACCATCTCCATCAACCCACCCGTCGAACTCAAGGTGTTTGCGTTTTGGAAGCGATATCCACCCTACCTCGAAGTAATATATTTTCATATATGTTACCAAGGGATTTTAGTTGATAATAAGTCCACCGTCCGTGGGTCGAACCTTGGTAACATATATGAAAATATATTACTTCCGAGGTAGAGTGAATTAGATGATGCGTTTGTAGCTTCTGATTGTAGTCACAGTGATGTGATAAATAGTCATGTGCAACTCGTGCGACAAGCATAGGTGGTCTCTCCAACAGAGATGGTATTCACATGCCTAACTGTGGCGACGGTTAGTGTCTTCTGAGTCTGTTATATTCGTGCTGGTTCAACTATCAGACCAGTGAACTACTTCAGCAACACATATATGAAAATATATTACTTCAGTAAGTGAAATGGTATTAAAGGACGTTTGCAGCTTTCTGTTATATATATATATATATATATATATATTTATATATATATATATATATATATATATATATATATATAAATATATATGCATATATATATGTATATGTGTATATATATATATATATATATATATATATATATATATATATATATATATATATATATATATATATATGTATATATATATATATATATATATATATATATATATATTATATATATATATATATATAAATATATATATATATATATATATATATATATATATATATATATATATATATAATATATATATATATATATATATATATATATATATATATACATATATGTGTATATATATGTATATATATACATATATATATACAAATCGCCCGTGAAACTCGCACTGGCTAGTGGGTTAGCGTCCACAAACATCTTGAGTTCTTGTCCGTCGCTGGTTCAGCCCACGGGACGACGAACTATATATATATATATATATGTTACGCTCATTATTGAAAATATTGAAAATCGGCAAAAAATTTCCTATTTTACATAATCAGCAAGGGCCCTGCCTAATATTGAAAATTTTCAATAATGGGCAAAATATTGCTCATTTTATATGTTAGGTAACACGTTTTTGCTGAATATTGATAACGTTGCCGAATATTGAAAATATTGTAATATAGTGTTTCAAACAACCAGTATTCAATTTTGACAGCTGGAAGGTCCATTCTAAGCTCTACGCAAACTAATGTAGACCATAATGACTCTCTAGTTTAATAACAGTTTAAGAATGTTTACTGTAATACACTCATTTTATAAAGCCATCATCTATTTTTAATTCTATTATAATATCCGTTTTTTCTTTATAAGCAATTAATTTGGAAATTCAAATAAACACTGAAAACATAAAATAATACAATTTATTTTTTAACATAACAATATTATTAGAATACTGACTTATCAACCTTCACCAAATAATTGGCAAATAATTCACTGACGATAAAAAATTAACTAATCTATATCTATTTCATATAAAGAAACAAAATAAAAACTAAACATTCTTATAAAATTGCTAGGATGGACGTTAGAGATTACACTTCATTTTCTTTCTACTACAGCTACATCTTGAGAAATAAAATCTAATTTGCATTACATTTCTGGTAACCTTGTATGCCAGTGGATCGAGTTACCGCAGCTCTGAAGTAACGTGGATGTCTGTACATCAGCCACTTTAAGTAGTTTTTCACCAATTTTATCTAAATCAGCTCTAGTAAAGCAAGAATTTAAGGTGCCTTCTTTGCACCCTAAACGATACATGTCATTTTCCTTGGACAGTACAACTACTAGTAAGTTTTTAGGGTCTGAAGGACCTGATCAACGTCTGGAACTCTTAGAGTAGCGTTGTCTTCTACCTGCAGTGATTCCTGCATCCTCATACCCCCTACGGATCATCTTTGATGGAGTTGAGCCTGACTAATGTCGACATTTTCCCATTTAGCTTCGATGGCATTTAACCCTTTCTTCAATATTACTTCAAACCCTTTTCACTTTCAGGTTGCTCTGGAAGCTCTTCATCTTCAAGTTGCTGTTCTGTTTTCCTACTTTCATTCTTCTTTCCGATGTTATAATTACCGTCCTCGCTGAAGAACTGAAAATAATAGGTCGTTAGCTCATATCATACTTTTCTGATTGTAACTAGGCATATGACTTTTAAAATTTTAGTATTACTATGCTTTCTAAAACCTGAAGCTTTAGGAAATGGAAAATTACAAAATATGTAAAGACTTGTTAACACAGTAAATTAGGTCTTTCAACTTATGATTTTTTGGAGAAATGAGAAGAAGAAGATTAAGTTTACTCCATTAGAACAGTGTATGAAAAATTCAGTTTCAAAGTGCATTATCAGTTTATCTTTTTTAATACATTATCTAATATTTACCTTGTCAAGATCTTCTTCGTAGCATATGCCATCCAAAACCGACTCAGGAGATTTGTTGAAGAAAGACCAACTGACAGTTCTTCTCCAAAGGTGGCCTTAAATGGTGTATGTTTCGTTGTCTCATGCTTGAGATATTTACAAGTGTTTGCCACTGAACAAATTTTTAAGCCAATACTCCATTTCTTGAATTATTCTCTCGCATCCATATCTTCAATTTATCCTGGATTGCACCATTGAGTCGCTCCACTGCTCCTTGGCTTTGGGGATGCCTTGGCCGACCTGTCACTAGCTGCAATTGTGGCCAAAGTGTTGATAATTCGGATATCACAGAATTCACAAATTCCTACCGTTGTCACTTTGCAGTACTGCAGGAGCACCAGAATGTTAAAAACACAGGTAGAAGTGTCTGAGCTACCTCTTCTGCTCTTTTAGATTTAAAGGGCTTAAACACACAAAATTTGGTAAAATGATTAACGTAAGTTAGGATGTATTTATAATCCCCGTCAGGAAGTGACTGAAAATTTATTAGATCAATTTGGCACCTCGATAAAATGAGTGGCTTCTAATTGGTTTCGACAAGCCCCTTTTGTTTGCTTCCGACTCTTTTTAAACGACACTCTACACAAAAGTTAATAGACAGGTTACAATATTCCATAGTTTTGTTAGACCATTTCTTTTTAACTTCAAATAAAGTTTTCTTCTCGCCACCACGACCAACATCTTTACGTGCCTTTTCTATTGCACCATATACTTCCTCAAACGCTGCTACGTATTTATAATGTTCTTTCCCATCTGTTCTTTTCTTTATCAAACATTCCGTTTCACCAACCTTAAGAATCTCATATCTTGAACGATAGTTATAATCAATAGTGGTGATAGCATCACTTTCTAGATTCTTTGATAACCTTGGCATAATATCTTTCACTTTTTCAAGCGAGAACAGTCTTGTGTTCTTCCCTTTTCCTTCAACGATGGTCCGTAACCTTGCCTCAAAATTTTCTTTTACTTCCATCGCTGAAGCCATGAGGATTATTCGATATTCGCCAAGAACTGTAGTAAAGAATGAAAAGAATTCCGTAACTAATCTACGTATTTGTCGAGAGAATTATCATGAGTACCGTATGTTTCACTTCACACCTTCACTCCTATTTACAAGTTGATAACAATTGTTGGTGATAGTAACAAGGAATTAGGCTACTAAAACTTACTTATAAATGGCCAAACTGCCATTAACAAAGAGATTAGAATAGGATAAAACATTAAAAGTTAAAAATAGTGTCATTAATTACAGATGGTATAGTAGTCGATTTATCAATATTCGGCAAAATGGTCTTGCTGAGTTTTGAAACCCGCTGATTTTAAATACTAGGCAAGAAAAATTGCTCATTTTATATAATCGGCAAATCGCTTGCTCATTCTCAATAATAGAGCATTTCTATTGCCGATTTTCAATAATCGGCAATTTTCAATAATAAACATACACACACACACACACACACACACACACACACACACACACACACACACACACACACACACACACACATATATATATATATATATATATATATATATATATATATATATATATATATATATATATATATACACACACATACATCAATATACATAAACTTAACAAAGGTATAAGGTGAGACAAAGTATTCTACTGGGGTGTAAAATAGACTCTTGGAGCAATTAACATACTTTATTTACACTAACACCAATCAAAGCAATCAAGGGGACAAAATTTATAGCTATATAGGCTGAGAAATGGTTCATAGGCCCTTCTCAGAGGGCTTGAATCATTGCACAATGTTGGAACAGCATGACGGAGAACAGCTCCAAAATCACAATCCTGCAAGTAAAGAATTGCAGGAATTAGCTGCCACAGTCATGCATAGATTGATAAAGGCTTTAGGCGGCCCCAAGGGACTGATAGTCTAGGAATGAGATGGATATTTTTGGATAAAGTTAGATAGGCCCAACGCCTTTCAAGTTGGTGGTGTGGGTCGTTAAACAATAATGAACCACAAATTTCTCTCAAGGCATTACTTATGTTACTCTTGAGATTAGCCAGTGCCAAGGGGGGAATTTGAAATGAAATTACTAGCTCAGGGGAGCGTTGGAGGGTGAGAGTATAAGGCATTCAACTAGGAGACAAAGGGCTGAGAGATGGAGGCCAATGGATTCTGACAAAGCTTTTATCTAGTTTAATGAATTCTAGTCCCTTGCACTAAAAACTTCGATTCAGGCTCCAAGCTACAGGTTATTGGGAGATTGGCATCCCCTCTTCAGGTCCTCTAACCCTTGTGGTAGATAGATTACACTTGAGGGATCTTCTTTGTTTCATTATGCAAGATGATGGCATACAGAACAAGTTTTGTTGCGAGGACAATCGGGGAGCAAGTGAGGGTGAGTCATGGCAATTTAGGTTAATCTCCCTGTCAGATGTCCGCTCCAACATCAGCTGAGTTGCTAGACAGATCCTGTCAAAAATTCAGACCTCAGAAGTACAAAGCAAAAGATAGGTGATAGATGTGTGTGTGTGTGTGCGTGTGTGTGTGTGTGGGCCACAGATATACCTTTCTGGCAACTTTCCAGACTCATGTGTGCAAATCAAAATGGCTGGATGCTGACTGAACCAATGGTTCTCAATGTAAATTAGAATATTTAAATTGATACTCAAGGCAGCAGCCTGAGTAGTTATAACAATATACATATGTATATATATATATATATATATATATATATATATATATATATATATATATATATATATATATATATATATATATATATATATATATATATATATATATATTATATTATATATATATATATATATATATATATATATATATATATATATATATATATATATATATATATATATATATATATATATATATATATATATATATATATATATATATATATATATATATATATATATATATATATATATATATATATATATATGTATATATATATATATATATATATATATATATGTATATATATATATATATATATATATATATTTATAATGCTATATATATATATATATATATATATATATATATATATATATATATATATATATATATATATATATATATATATATATATATGAGATACAGAAGTGTGACACGGTCAGGCCATCGTATATACAAAATACCCCTACACCCGTCCAGAAGTAATAAAGGCCAGGGCACCAGGAGCTCGCTCTCACACGCGGTCCAGTAGCTAATGTAGGAGGTCACGAGTGCAGACCTCCGGCCCCCTTCTTTCCTTCGTCGCCACGTGGAAGTAGCTGCTCTTTGCCTTGTACTCCAACTACGCAGCCAGTATCCATTGCAAGTGGGGAAGTGCAAACCCCAGAGCGAGCGGAAACTCAACTGCAGCCCTTCATTGTCTACACACACACGTGAACCCTGGCAGAAGACGCAGAGAAGGACTTGGACGACGCTGGATGCAGACGTCAGCCTTACGCCCCTACTATGTGGTAAAGTACCCAGAAAGAGTTGCTTAGTCACGTTATGTTCGCCCTCGTGCATTTATTAAACTTCTGGGCCTACAACTTGGTATTCCCTGAGCTTCTTGGTTCAATCCCGGCCCAAGTGTCTCTGCCTTCTTGCTCTAAGTCACTAGTCAAGCCTCGAGGATGTCCTTGGCGCCCTCAGCGCACTCTCGAGTAAAGCATTCCCCAAATTCCAGCCTTCGATTGTAACCTGGGTCCTCACATCGTTTCAGAAGGACGATCGTAGCAGAATTTTTCTGGGTCCGTGTTCCTGGCATTCCCAAGCGTTTCCTCCTCTCCCCCCGCCCCCCGCCCTCGGGAGGACTTTGGCAGCATCAATTTAACGTATTTTAATTCATTTTTCCTCTTGATCTTGTCTGTCATGTAAATATACCTATTTTTGTATCCACGTGTTTCACGCACTTCCCTTTGAGAAAGA